>NC_134354.1:756434701-756577201 GCF_048569485.1 Anomaloglossus baeobatrachus
AGTAACAGGATCCTGCAAAATAACACATGCGTTTGCATGCGTTTTTTTGCTGTAAAAGCAGGATCCGCTTTTACAGCAAAAAAACGTTCATGACGCATGTTAAAAAAACGTAGTGTGAAAGCAGCCTTAGTTGCAGAAAATTAAAAGCCCACTGTATACAGTGTCATGAATAATAGCTATTTTGCTTGAAACGCATTGACGTTTCCTTGTTCTTAAATTATGCCCCACATGTCTCTACAGTCTATACAATGGACTTTTCATTTTCTTCAATAAACTTAAAGGGAACCTGTCAGGTGCAATATACACCCATAACCACGAGCAGTTCTGTGCATATTGCTAATCCCTGCCTAACCGTCCCTGTATATAAATGTAAATATAGTGAAAAATTCATGATTTAGTATTCACATCTTATATAACAATGTATCACAATACATGGATCATTAAATGATTTAGTACGGGACATTCGCTAATAAGGAGTCAGACAAAAACAAGGAAAAAGGCGAGCGCAGTGCACGATATAAATAATACATTTTTATTACAAATTATTACTATATAGAACAAGAAATCAAAATTTGGAGGTACAAAAATAATCAGTGGTGAGCAATGTCTACCAAAACCCGCTAATATAACTGGCCAATACCCAGTCAATAAACTATATTCAATAAATACAATATAATCAAAAATAATTAATTACACCATAAATATGGCATATCTCTCAATAATGAATTTGACTGGGATATGGCTATAAGATGATGTGAGGCAAATCCCGGGATATGAAGATGAATTATGACTTCCAGTCATAATCGCTCATCACTCCCTGGCAGTGCCCCCCTCCCTTCTTGTTCTCAATGTCCAGCATCTGTGAAGGTGTCACATCCCATGGCCATCTCCTATGATATGGAAATTAGGTGATGTGGGAACAATGGACACAGGATGACTCCCTGCCGTGACCCTGTGGTAGGAGCTGCTATCTAATTAGCAAGCTTGGAAGTATCCAGACAGAACGACTCCAGTAAAAAATGGTTCATATCTCGCAAGCCATATTTCCGATAAATATGGCAACCATAAAAATGGTGTCTCCGCATGCGGACGATGCTGGCACACCCTTTTTATGGGAGCGGGAGCTTGGGAAATACCCCAGGCGTGATATCAGCCAATGGGGAACTAGTAGACAAGTCATGAGTCCTCTCATTCTGTAGCTAAATTCATAACTGTCACAATGAGAGCATTGGCGTCCGCCTACGACGCTCCCAGGCCAAGTTATGGCCATATTCCATGTTGTGGATTTTGTCCATAACTCCAGCCAGGGGTGGAGCAGTGCTCCCTCTGAGGTCACTAAGGTAGGAGGGGACCTGGATTTGCCCAGGTTGATAACCCTACTTCGGCCATTTTCCAGGGTTCTTTCGCTGGGGGTCAAGTGCAGGAAACATCTGTGGGAGTTCCTAGAAACCTGGTCTACAGCGCCCCCCTGTGGCCAGACGCACAAGGTAACTGATTGAATTGCATACCTGTTTGTAAACCATGCTTTATCTGTAACTGTACTCTGACATAACTGTATATTCTGTAGATTCCCTATTGTATATATTGTAGTTCTAGTGTGCTTTAGGCTGATTAAATTATATAATTAATCTTGGGCTGCTCTGTTATCTCGATCTTGAATCCCACGTCTGTGTGTTCGGCTAATAGTTACCGTGAAGCGGTTGGTGGCAGCGAGTTGTGCCAAGGATTATTGTGGGGAGGCCAGTGAGATCCGGGGAGGTTTTATATATTCCGCCCGCGGAGGTCGGGGGAATATATACCCTACTCTCACTGGGGACCCTTCAATAATCGGCATAAGTAGTATAGCGGCCTCCTTGCTTATTGTCGGGCAATTCCATAATTGGCCTGACTATAAGAGGGGCGCTAGAGAGCGCGTCACGTGCTCTGTCTGTCGGTCGGGAGGTATAAAGGAGGGGTGACCCCCACTTGTTACCCCCCGATTGTGACGTACTGGTAGCCAGCGCGGGGGATTTCTGAGAGACCCCCCCGGTGGTTCGTGACATATGATATTAAACTATGTGCCGTCTCAAACCATAATCAGGTAAAAAAGTTCTAACATCCACATGGTAATCAGGGTCCAGGTGTCATGGACTATAATCCGTGCAATTAGCACTTAAATCCAGTGTTAAGAAGATTTATTAAACACACAGTTTAACACCTGAATTCGCAGACAGAAAATTACTGACTGAGACCAATACTAGCACAAGAATAAAGGTAAAAGACCCAGGAGCAGTTACCTGAACAGCTGAGCGGCAGAAGATGTTGGCAGGGAATGTAAACAGCCCGACGGCCGTTTCGGAGACCTTCGTCAGGGGGCGATATTAGGGTGAGAGGAAATGGGGTTTATAACTAACCAGCAGCCAATCAGAAGTGGATCGTATTGTGACGTTCGTGTCACCATGACAACATGGGACGCCGAGCGGCGGCCACGTCAGAGACACGTGAATGAGTGATGACTCATAGATCACATGACCCATAGAGACGCGACAGGCCGGTCCGCAGCCCACAATCACAATATACAGTAGATAATTCCTCTAAAGTTCTTAAAGCCTCCTGTTCTTGTGCTGAAGGAAATATAGAATATAAAGTGTCATAAAAAAATGGCGGCAGCCACTGTTGAGGACACATCCACTCTCAAAACACTTCCAAGACATTTTAGGTTATATCATAATTCGGATGCTAAGGGTCTTAAAGTTAAGGGTATTGATATGCTAAATATTGATGCAAGGGGTGGTTCTGTCAGTGTGCGTTTGGCTCAACTTGAGGCCAGGTGGATATGGACGTTACATACCAGCCTGTCGTGTCTCTATTTCCACCCCACCCCATTTCCTCTCACCCTAATACCGCCCCCTGACGAAGGTCTCCGAAACGGCCGTCGGGCTGTGTACATTCCCTGCCAACATCTTGTGCCGCTCAGCTGTTCAGGTAACTGCTCCGGGGTCTTTTACCTTTATTCTTGTGCTAGTATTGGTCTCGGTCAGTAATTTTCTGTCTGCGACTTCAGCTGTTAAACTGTGTGTTTAATAAATCTTCTTAACACTGGATTTAAGTGCTAATTGCACGGATATATATATAGTCCATGACACCTGGACCCTGATTGCCTTGTGGATGTTAGAACTTTTTTACCTGTTTGAGACGGCACATAGTTTAATATCATCTTATAGCCATATCCCAGTCAAATTAATTATTGAGAGATATGCCATATTTATGGTGTAATTAATTATTTTTGATTATTGTATTTATTGACTGGGTATTGGCCAGTTATATTAGCGGGTTTTGGTAGACATTGCTCACCACTGATTATTTTTGTACCTCCAAATTTTGCTTTCTTGTTCTATATAGTAATAATTTGTAATAAAAATGTATTATTATTTATATCGTCCCTGTATATAGTAGCATAGATAAAGGGATCTATAGAAAAAGTATTTCTAAAGCTCTTAGGCTGGTTTCAGACGTCCCTGTTTAATCAGGTGCAAGTCACACGCATGGTTATAGTCATACGTGTGACATTCGTGTGACAGGTACTGGAGAAAAAAACGGGTCTGTGAAATATTTTTTTTTCCATATTTATCTGCTTTCCTCGGCTCTGCTGCCTCCCGCTTCTGACCACTGCTCATTATATTCATTGATTATTCACCGCATTCAGGACCTGGAAGCCGGAGCATCGCGGGGTACAGCACCGCCGAGGACAGCACCGGGGGGACAGGTGAGTATTCTGCAAACACAGTGACATCCAGGAGGTCATCGGAGTTCCCAATGAACTCTGATGACATCTTGATGACCCCCCCGACACCTGCGCTACAGCGTCACAAGTTCATCAGAGTTCATTGGGAACTGTGATGAGTCCCCGATGCGGTCCCCCGCGATGTCCCGGCTTCCAGGTTTTCACCACACACACACACGTATACACACATAGCAGACACACATGGATACACCGAGCACATACACACACATAGCGCACATGCATGTATACACTGAACACACACACACTCTGCTGTATACTCACCCAGCAATGCTCCGGCTTCCAGCTCCACAGGGCACTGAATATTTGTATTGACAAAGGCTAAAGGTCTAGCCGAAATTGGATTAAATCTTAAAGATTACTGCAAGTTTTGGAGTGCCGGTCTTATGTTCATATATTATTTGGATGTGCCTTCCCTTGACCAGGCCCTGAAATTTTGAGTGCCGCCTGGATATCACTTCTCATATAATGAGCGGGGGTCAGGACACGGAGGCAGCATCGCTGGAGAGAGGTAAATACAGTGGAACCTCGCTTAACGAGTAACCCAGTAAATTTGTAACTCCGTTTACGAGAAAGCTTTGCTGAACGAGCAAAATACAGCACTCACTTCCGGTTCCGTACATCCACTGCGCTCTGACCCACTCTTGCAGTCCGCACAAACACACACAAACAAACATGCACTCATGCACACACTCATAAATTATGCTCACCTTACCTTCCATCGACGGCCTCATGGTTCTTGTAGTTCGCCGGTACAGGATGTGTATCGGCAACCATCGCAACGAGGGAGGAACTTCCGCTGTCAGCCGCTACTCAAAGGCAGCGCGCTGACCAATCAGAGGCAAGCGGCTCCTGCCTTTGACGTCAGCGCTCTGACAGCGGAACGTCCTCCCTCGTTGCGATGGTTGCCGATACACCTGTACCGGCGAACTACAAGATCCAGGAGACCGGCGATGGAAGGTAAGGTGAGCATAATGTTTGTGTGTGTTTGTGCGTGTGTGTAATGGCACAATAGGGGCCAGGATGGGACATTTTAACAAGTTGTGGAATGCATTGTCTGAGCTTGCATTATTTCCTATGGGAAATATTGCTTTGCTGAACGAGTAACTTGGTTTACAAACGGACGTGTGTGTGCGGGGTCATGAGAGGTCACACGGTCCGTGTGACAACACGAACGTGTGAGTAACCGCAAATAAAAACATAGGTACGTGTGGCATCCGTGTTAAAAACAGATGTCAGACGTACCTAAAACACGGACGTCTAAAACCAGCCTCATATCGTATGCTAATGAGCGCAGAGACTAGTCTGAAGGGCTTTACTTCCCTTGGCTAGTCCCCTGTGGGTCCCTGTGGGAGTGCTAAAATGCTACTGAATGTGCAGCGTCAGAGGAGGATCTCACTCACCTCTCCACCGCCCGACGCTGGATTTCGGCTCAGTGCGCATGACCCCGGAATTTGGGTCATGCGCACTACTTCAGTTTGTTTTAAAATATTTTTATTAGGGATTATATAAAATATATGGGAAAGGTCATGTAAAAACATCATATTAATTTGTAATAAGTCAAATGATTTCTTTCAAGTAATAAACAATTGTTGATGGATAGAGAAGGAGGAAGAAAAGTGGAAGTTAGGATGTGAAGGATTGCAAAAGTTTAATAGGGATACTACTTCAGTTTGAAGCCAGGACGCGTACACCCGGCTTCATAGTGCGCATGACCGGAAGTCCGGGGTCATGCACACTGAGCTAAAATCAAGCATCAGACGGCGATGACAGCGGAAATTTGAGTGCAGTTTGCTTCCTTAAACTGCATGTACACTGGGTGCAGAATTATTAGGCAAGTTGTATTTTATAGCAATTTTTTTTTTTTTTTATTATTGATCAACAACTATGTTCTCAATCAACCCAAAAGACTCATAAATATCAAAGATTAATATTTTTGGAAGTTGGAGTGGTTTTTTTTTTTAGATTTGGCTATCTTAGGAGGATATCTGTTTGTGCAGGTAACTATTACTGTGCAGAATTATTAGGCAACTTAATAAAAACCAAATATATTCCCATCTCACTTGTTTATTTTCACCAGGAAAACCAATATAACTGCACAAAATTTAGAAATAAACATTTCTGACATGCAAAAACAAAACCCCAAAAATTACTGACAAATACACACCACAGCCTCCAGACACTGCTCCGAGAGGTGTACTGTTTTCCCTCCCTGTAGTGCTTACATTTTATGAGGGACCACAGGTTCTCTATGGTGTTCAGATCAGGTGAACAAGGGGGCCATGTCATTATTTTTTCATCTTTTAGACCTTTACTGGCCAGCCATGCTGTGGAGTAGTTGGATGCATGTGATGGAGCATTGTCCTGCATGAAAATCATGTTTCTTTGTCGCTCCATTGGGAGACCCAGACAATTGGGTGTATAGCTTCTGCCTCCGGAGGCCACACAAAGTATTACACTGAAAAAGTGTAACCCCTCCCCTCTGCCTCTACACCCTCCCGTGGATCACGGGCTCCTCAGTTTTATGCTTTGTGTGGAAGGAGGCACACATCCACTCATGCATTCCCATTTTAGTCAGCAGCAGCTGCTGATTTTATCGGTTGGAAGAAAAGAGGGCCCCCACAGGGCCCCCGGCATGCTCCCTTCTCACCCCACTACGTCGGCGGTGCTGTTAAGGTTGAGGTACCCATTGCGGGTACAGAGGCTGGAGCCACATGCCGTTTTCCTTCACCATCCCTTAGAGGCTCTGGGAGAAGTGGGATCCTGACCGGTCATCCATTTACTGGGACCGGGCTCCCTCCGCAGCCCCTGTGGGAATCTGCCGGACAGGAGTCTATGTATCCTCAGGGACAGGGCCCTGCATCTAAAGGTACTCTGTGTCCCCATGGGGACTGTGCATGGAGCGCTTGTTTCACAGACGCTGCACCAGCTGCTGGTTTGTGAAGACCGGGACTTCCGCGCCGACCGAGCCTGTTTGTCGGCCGCGGTATTAAATTTAGTCCCCGGCTTCACTGCGGCCTAGTACCATAACTCTCGCCCCCGGGCCTGCCAGTCAGGGGTAAGGGCGGGACGGTCGACCTGACGTCGGCAGTGAGGGCTGGAGCATACTTTTTGTTTCCTCCCCCCCCCTCACTGATCACTGTGGGGCCCCAGATTCCCGCACTTTACTAGTCGCCGCCCACGGCTCCCTCCTCCCCTGAGAGCTTCGGCAGCCATTTTTACACACATTCTGCCGGTGGAGGATTTTCAGGAACGAGCTCTGCAGCTCTGGGAGACCTAAGGCAGGGAATCTGGTGGACACACACTCCGCTTTGGGCGGTCGGTAAGCCACACCGGTCACCCGGTGCTGGTCCCCCCAGGGTGCCGGAGAGTATATATATATATATATATATATATATATATATATATATATATATATATAATATATATAATATATATATATATATATGTATATATTTTCTCTGTTCGGCCGGGTTGTTTACTTTTGGCTATATACCCTCAGTGATCACTCTCCTAGGAGACAACAGCATGTCGTCCACAAGGAGCAAGGGCGCTAAGGCAAAGGGTTTTTTTGCAACCTGTACATCTTGTGGGGCTATGTTACCTGCGGGTTCCACCTACCCTCACTGTGAGCAATGCTCGACCCCTGTTGCACTTGCTCAGCCGGAGCCTCGGTCACTAGTGGGCTCCTCGGCTCAGGCAGACCCTCCTGCTTCCACTGTCCAGGCGGCAGGGACAGAGTTTGCAGTTTTTGCTGAGAAACTCTGAGTCGCTTTCACAATCCATGGCTCAGTCTATGGACAAATGGTCTGCCAAGCTACTAGAAGCCTTGCAGTCCAGACCGGTCCTTACACAGGCCCCGGGCACTGTTGGATCATCAACTCCAGGCCCCTCTCGGTCTGTGCCGCAGCGTGCTCCCGGGGTGGCCCCTAGGTCTCACGTGGAGGACTCCTGCATGGACCACAGTCCCAGACCGGCTAAGCGGGCTCGCTGGGAATCTTCCCCGACTTCCTCACGCTGCTTGGGGTCTCAGCTTGAGGACTCTCTGGAGGACGAGGCGGACGTCGCAGCTCAGGGCTCTGACCCTGACGTTGCCCTCAATCTTGATACACCTGAGGGGGCCGCCTTAGTAAATGATCTTATATCGTCCATCAACCAGGTGCTAGATCTTTCTCCCCCACCTCCACCTATAGAGGAGTCGGCTTCGCAGCAGGAGAAACACCAGTTTAGGTTTCCCAAACGTACACGGAGTGCGTTTTTCGATCACTCTAACTTCAGAGATGCTGTCCAGAAGCACAGAGCATTTCCGGACAAGCGCTTTACTAAGCGCCTTAATGACACACGTTACCCCTTCCCCTCTGACGTAGTTAAGGGTTGGGCTCAATGTCCCAAGGTGGATCCTCCAGTCTCTAGACTGGCGGTTAGATCTGTAGTATCAGTTGCAGATGGCTCATCGCTCAAGGATGCCACTGACAGGCAGATAGAGCTCCTGGTGAAATCCATCTATGAAGCCACAGGCGCGTCTTTTGCCCCGGCCTTTGCAGCCGTGTGGGCACTCCAAGCTATCTCAGCTTGTCTGTCTGAGATTAATGCGGTCACACGTACGTCTGCTCCGCAAGTTGCGTCTTTGACTTCTCAGGCGTCGGCTTTTTCGTCCTACGCCATGAACGCCGTCCTGGACTCTGCTAGCCGTACAGCGGTAGCATCCGCTAATTCGGTGGCAGTCCGCAGGGCCATGTGGCTACGCGAATGGAAGGCAGACTCTGCTTCCAAGAAGTTCTTAACCGGTTTGCCGTTTTCTGGCGACCGATTGTTTGGCGAACGATTGGATGAAATTATTAAGGAATCCAAGGGAAAGGACTCGTCCTTACCCCAGTCCAAACCAAAGAGACCTCAGCAACGGAAAATACAACTGAGGTTTCGGTCCTTTCGGCCCTCAGCCAAGTCCCAATCCTCTTCGTCCAACAGGCCAGAGAAAGGCCAGAGGAACTCCTATGCGTGGCGGTCTAAGTCACGCCCCCAAAAAACCGCCGGAGGCACTGCCTCCAAGGCGGCCTCCTCATGACTTTCGGCCTCCCCGAACCGCATCCTCGGTCGGTGGCAGGCTCTCCCGCTTTTGCGACGCCTGGTGGCCACATGTCCAAGACCGATGGGTGAGAGACATTCTGTCTCACGGTTACAGGATAGAGTTCAGCTCTCGTCCTCCGACTCATTTCTTCAGAACATCTCCGCCCCCCTCTCGGGCCGGCGCACTTTTTCAGGCTGTGGGCGTTCTGAAGACAGAAGGAGTGGTGATTCCCGTTCCCCCTCAGGAACATGGTCACGGCTTCTACTCCAACTTGTTCGTGGTGCCAAAGAAGGACGGATCATTCCGTCCCGTTCTGGACCTCAAACTGCTCAACAGGCATGTGAGCACCAGAAGGTTTCGGATGGAATCTCTCCGCTCGGTCATCGCTTCGATGTCACAAGGAGACTTCCTAGCATCAATCGACATCAAGGATGCTTATCTCCATGTGCCGATCACACCCGAACATCAACGCTTCCTGCGTTTCGCCATCGGGGACGAACACCTTCAGTTTGTGGCACTGCCTTTCGGCCTGGCGACAGCCCCACGGGTCTTCACCAAGGTCATGGCATCCGTTGTGGCGGTCCTACACTCTCAGGGCCACTCGGTGATCCCTTACTTAGACGATCTCCTAGTCAGGGCACCCTCCCGGGTGGCGTGTCAACACAGCCTGACCGTCGCTCTGGCGACTCTCCAGCAGTTCGGGTGGCTCATCAACTTCCCAAAGTCCAAGTTGACACCGACCCGATCACTGACTTACCTCGGGATGGAGTTTCATACTCACTCAGCGGTAGTCAAGCTACCGTGGGACAAACAGCTTTCGCTGCAGACAGGGGTGCAATCTCTTCTTCGGGGTCAGTCACACCCCTTGAGGCGCCTCATGCACTTCCTGGGGAAGATGGTGGCAGCAATGGAGGCAGTGCCCTTCGCGCAGTTCCATCTGCGCCCACTCCAATGGGACATTCTCCGCAAATGGGACAGGAGGTCGAAGTCCCTCGACAGGAACGTCTCTCTTTCCCTTGCAGCCAAAACCTCTCTTCAGTGGTGGCTTCTTCCCACTTCTCTATCGCAGGGAAAATCCTTCCTGCCCCCATCCTGGGCTGTGGTCACGACGGACGCGAGCCTGTCAGGGTGGGGAGCGGTTTTTCTCCACCACAGGGCTCAGGGAACCTGGACTCCGATAGAGTCTTCCCTTCAAATCAATGTTCTGGAGATAAGGGCAGTGTATCTAGCCCTAAAGGCGTTCCATCGGTGGCTGGAGGGCAGGCAGATCTGCATACAGTCGGACAACGCCACGGCGGTCGCGTACATCAACCACCAGGGCGGCACGCGCAGCCGTCAAGCCTTCCAGGAAGTCCGGCGGATTCTGCTGTGGGCGGAAGCCACAGCCTCCACCATCTCCGCAGTTCACATCCCGGGCGTAGAAAACTGGGAAGCAGATTTTCTCAGTCGTCAGGGCATGGATGCGGGGGAATGGTCTCTTCACCCAGACGTGTTTCGAGAGATCTGTCGCCGCTGGGGAACGCCGGACGTCGATCTCATGGCGTCACGGCACAACAACAAGGTCCCGGCCTTCATGGCACGGTCTCAAGATCACAGAGCTCTGGCGGCGGACGCGTTAGTTCAGGATTGGTCGCAGTTTCGACTCCCTTATGTGTTTCCTCCTCTGGCGATGTTGCCCAGAGTGTTACGCAAGATCAGATCCGACTGTCGTCGCGCCATTCTCGTCGCTCCAGATTGGCCGAGGCGGTCGTGGTACCCGGATCTGTGGCATCTCACGGTGGGTCAGCCGTGGGCGCTTCCAGACCGCACAGACCTGCTGTCACAAGGGCCGTTTTTCCATCTGAATTCTGCGGCCCTCAACCTGACTGTGTGGCCATTGAGTCCTGGCTCCTAGCGTCGTCGGGGTTATCTCAGGATGTCATTGCCACTATGAGACAGGCCAGGAAACCAACGTCCGCCAAGATCTATTACAGGTCGTGGCGGATCTTCTTGTCCTGGTGCTCTGATAAGGGTTTTACTCCCTGGCCTTTTGCCTTACCCATTTTTCTTTCATTCCTTCAATCCGGAATGGACAAGGGGTTGTCACTCGGCTCTCTCAAGGGACAAGTATCGGCGCTCTCAATATTTTTTCAAAAGCACCTAGCAAGGCTTCCGCAGGTCCGCACGTTCCTGCAGGGAGTTTGCCACATAGTTCCACCCTACAAGCGTCCGCTGGAACCCTGGGACCTTAACAGGGTGCTAATGGCTCTTCAAAAGCCACCTTTCGAGCCGCTGAGGGATGTCTCTTTATCACGTCTTTCGCAGAAGGTGGCATTTCTTGTGGCAATTACCTCACTCCGAAGAGTGTCGGAGCTTGCAGCGCTGTCATGCAAATCCCCTTTCCTGGTTTTTCACCAGGATAAGGTGGTTCTGCGTCCTGTCCCGGAGTTTCTCCCTAAGGTGGTATCTTCTTTTCATCTCAATCAGGATATCTCCTTACCGTCATTTTGCCCTCATCCAGTTCACCAGTGTGAAAAGGATTTGCATTTATTAGATCTAGTGAGAGCACTCCGGCTCTACGTGTCTCGCACGGCGCCCCTGCGCCGTTCAGATGCGCTCTTTGTCCTGGTCGCTGGCCAGCGGAAGGGTTCGCAGGCTTCCAAGTCAACTTTAGCTCGGTGGATCAAGGAACCGATTCTTGAAGCCTACCGTTCTTCGGGGCTTCCTCTTCCTTCGGGGCTGAAAGCCCATTCTACCAGAGCCGTGGGTGCGTCCTGGGCATTGCGACACCGGGCTACGGCTCAGCAGGTGTGTCAGGCAGCTACCTGGTCTAGTCTGCACACCTTCACAAAACACTATCAAGTGCATACCTATGCTTCGGCAGATGCCAGTCTAGGTAGGCGAGTCCTTCAGGCGGCGATTGCCCACCTGTAGGAAGGGGTCGTTTTTCGGCTCTCTTTTATTGAGGTATTCTTTTACCCACCCAGGGACTGCTTTTGGACGTCCCAATTGTCTGGGTCTCCCAATGGAGCGACAAAGAAGAAGGGAATTTTGTTTACTTACCGTAAATTCCTTTTCTTCTAGCTCCTATTAGGAGACCCAGCACCCGCCCCTGTTCCCTTCGGGCTGGTTGTTCTTTTGTGTACACATGTTGTTCATGTTGAATTGTTCTTTTGGTTATGGTTTCAGTTCTCCGAACATCCTTCGGATTGAATTTACCCCAGACCAATTTATAAGTTTCCTCCTTCCTGCTTTTGCACCAAAACTGAGGAGCCCGTGATCCACGGGAGGGTGTATAGGCAGAGGGGAGGGGTTACACTTTTTCAGTGTAATACTTTGTGTGGCCTCCGGAGGCAGAAGCTATACACCCAATTGTCTGGGTCTCCCAATAGGAGCTAGAAGAAAAGGAATTTACGGTAAGTAAACAAAATTCCCTTTTTTTCTTGAACGATACCAACTTCTTCCTGTACCACTGCTTGAAGAAGTTGTCTTCCAGAAACTGGCACTAGGTCTGGGAGTTGAGCTTAACTCCATCCTCAACCCGAAAAGGTCCCACAAGTTCATCTTTGATGATACCAGCCCATACCAGTACCCCACCTCGAACTTGCTGGCGTCTGAGTCGGAGTGGAGCTCTCTGCCCTTTACTGATCCAGCCTCTGGCCCATCCATCTGGCCCATCAAGAGTCACTCTCATTTCATCAGTCCATAAAACCTTGGAAAAATCAGTCTTAAGATATTTCTTGGCCCAGTCTTGACGTTTTATCTTATGTTTCTTGTTCAGGTGGTGGTTTTTCAGCCTTCCTTACCTTGGCCATGTTCCTGAGTATGGCACACCTTGTGCTTTTTGATACTCCAGTAACGTTGCAGCTCTGAAATATGGCCAAACTGGTGGCAAATGGCATCTTGACAGTTTCACGCTTGATATTCCTCAATTCATAGGCAGTTATTTTGCGCCTTTTTTGCCCAACGCGCTTCTTGCGACCCTGTTGGCTAATTGCCATGAAACGCTTGATTGTTCGGTGATCACGCTTCAAAAGTTTGACAATTTCAAGACTGCTGCATCCCTCTGCAAGACATCTCACAATTCTGGACTTTTCAGAGCCCATCAAATTTCTCTTCTGACCCATTTTGCCAAAGGAAAGGAAGTTGCCTAATAATTAAGCACCCCTTATATAGGGTGTTGATGTCATTACACCGCACCCCTCCTCATTACAGAGATGCACATCACCTGATTTACTTAAAGGGGTGGTTTACCCATTTTTTTTTTCCCCCAATGATTGTCACTTACCATTGTATGCATCTTCTCCATTGGCTTCTGTTTCCAGTTCTGGCACTGAGCGGCGCTATCCTGCACGCTCAGTGCCGGTCACATGACCCCCTGGAGCTGTGGCCGCCAGCATCCTCTGATGTCCCGGCATTTCCGGGCTCTCAAACTAGACGGGTACGTCAGAGGATGCCGGCGCCACTCATACTGATTGACAGGGCTGTGGGGGTGACTACCGCACGTCACAGCCCAGCATCGAGGGGAGGATCCGGAGGACGCCAGTGTGGAGCGGTGAAGGCAGAGCGCGCTCTTACCCTCCGTCAGCTGTGGAAGGTACGGGCTCCAGTGTGGAGTACAGGGGGGGTTTCCTCCACTGAAATCCCCGTCACGCAAGTATGTGATCACACTGTCCACCCGCCCGCTGTGCTCAGCTGTCAGGAGAGCGGGCGGTGTCGGCAGTGTGATCATATACTCCCCCCAGCAGCACAGGTGACCGGACGCTGCATGGGACCAATCTGCTCCACTCTGTCACCTGCACAACAAGTCCCAGAGTGGAGACAGTGACATGTAGCATCCGGTCACCTGCACAACAAGTCCCTGAGTGGAGACAGTGACATGTAGCATCCGGTCACCTGCACAACAAGTCCCAGAGTGGAGACAGTGACATGCTCTGCACTGACACAGTGTGCTGCATGTCACTATCTGTCTCCACTCTGGGACTTGTTGTGCAGGTGACCGGATGATACATGTCACTAACTGCCCCACTCTGTGACTTCTGCTGCATAGTACCAACTGTATACACTCTCACCTGCACAACAAGTCCCAGAGTGGAGACAGTTAGTGACATGTAGCATCCGGTCACCTGCACAACAAGTCCCAGAGTGGAGACAGTGACATGCTCTGCTCTGACACATAGTGTGCTGCATGTCACTATCTTTCTCCACTCTGGGACTTGTTGTGCAGGTGACCAGATGATACATGTCAATAACTGCCCCACTCTGAGACTTGTTCAGGTGAGAGTATATACAGTTGGAACAATGCAGCAGAAGTCCCAGAGTGGAGCAAGTTAGTGACATCTATCATCCGGTCACCTGCACAACAAGTCCCAGAGTGGATACAGTGACATGCAGCACACTATGTGTCAGAGCAGAGCATGTCACCAACTTGCTCTGCTTTGTCATCTGCGGTGCTGCATGTCACGTTTTTGCCGCGATTTGGTGCGTTTTTTGCTGCGTTTTTGCTCACTGCGTTTTTAATCAGTGCACAATGCCATTAAAGATTGTTGATGAAAAAAAAAAAAGGTCTGATGTCATTTCCTTATTCAAAATGTTCATTGTATGCAGGAGAGCAGACAGCAGCTGCAGAACTACAAGGCTCAGCATCCTCCATTCACTAGTGTATGCAGGAGAGCAGACAGCAGCTGCAGAACTACTTGGCTCAGCATCCTCCATTCACTAGTGTATGCAGGAGAGCAGACAGCAGCTGCAGGACTACAAGGCTCAGCATCCTCCATTCACTAGTGTATGCAGGAGAGCCGACAGCAGCTGCAGAACTACAAGGCTCAGCATCCTCCATTCACTAGTGTATGCAGGAGAGCAGACAGAAGCTGCAGAACTACAAGGCTCAGCATCCTCCATTCACTAGTGTATGCAGGAGAGCAGACAGCAGCTGCAGGACTACAAGGCTCAGCATCCTCCATTCACTAGTGTATGCAGGAGAGCAGACAGAAGCTGCAGAACTACAAGGCTCAGCATCCTCCATCCAGGACTGTATGCAGTTTTTTACCCAAAAAGAAAAAAAAATGACATGGGCTTCGCCATATTTTTGTATGCTAGCCGGGTACAGCAGGCAGGTACGGGCTGCCCCCAACCCCCAGCTGCCTATTTGTACCCGGCTGGGAACCAAAAATATAGAGAAGCCCTTTTTTTTAATTATTTCATGAATTTCATGAAATAATTTTAAAAAAAAATGACGTGAGCTTCGCCTAATTTTGGTGTCCAGCAGGGTACAACTAGGCAGCTGGGGATTGGAATCCACAGTGAAGGGTGCCCAAGCTTTCTGGGCACCCCCACTGCGAATTGCAGTCCGCAGCCACCCCAGAAAATGGCGCTTTCATAGAAGCGCCATCTTCTGGCGCTGTATCCAAGTCTTCCAGCTGCCCTGATGCCGGGTGGCTAGCTGGGTAATAATGGAGTTAGGGCTAGCTGTATATTATCAGCTAGCCCTAAGCCCGAAATTCATGGTGTCACGCCAATATTAGACATGGCCACCATGAATTTCTAGTAATGATAAAAAAAAAACACAACACACAGAAAAATATTTTTATTAGAAATAAAACACAACACAATTAGTGACTCCATCTTTATTGAAATAAACCCCCCTCCGCAGTAATCCTGGATTAGGGTCCCGCGCCGTCCAATCCGGATCCAATATCATCTGATCGGTTTGCTGGAAGGCAAAGTGATCAGATGATGTGTCAGGTTAAAGGATGTGAATCACATCACACATCAGCTGATTGTATAAAAGCCGATTATACAATCAGCTGATGCATCAGTAGAAAAAAATAAATAAATAAATACATACTCACTTATGTGCTGATTACCGGCAGCTCCTGCAGCGGAGTCTGATCCTGTCCCATCACTGCAGGAGCTGCCGGTAATCAGCTGATGAAGTGCCCTGACGGCAGGATCAGCTGATAGCAGGCCGGGCGCAAAAAAGCCGGCGACACCGCGAGAATCGATCAGCTGATGCGTCAGGTGACTGCATCAGGTGATCCACCGCCAGGTCCTGCAAGCTTCGTACGTGCCCCGGGGAGACTGCACACAGCCGAAGCGGCGGGTACCGAGACAGGGGCTGGAAGCAGGCATGGCACCGGGACCCTGCAGACAGGTGAGTATGACATACACACACACACACACACTCACACACACACTGTATATACACACACACACTGTATATACACACACACACTGTATATACGCGCACACACACACACACACTGTATATACGCGCACACACACACACACACACAGTATATACGCGCACACACACTTTTTTCCCCTGACTGTGCAGAGCTGCTGCTGTCTCTTTGATTTCTCTCAGTGCATCCACTGGGAAGAGGCAGGGAGGAGGGTTTGGTCGGAGAGCAGAGTGGGTGTATTAGACACAGTGGGTGTGTTAGATAAGCCAGACACCGCCCTAGAGCCACAAAGAATTCTGGGACTTGTAGGAACTGAACACAGGAAGTCAGAGGAGAGATTAACCCCATCAGAGCTGGAGCCAGCAATGATCATGCACTGCTAGTGCACAATAAAAGGTAATTTTGCTGAAAAAACATAATAGATGTGTTGAGGGGCACATATTAGCAAGATTTATCAGAAAACAAAAAAATCAGTTTTGGTAACTGGACAACGTCTTTAATTGGTAGTTGGCTCTCAGCCTATACAGCTTGGAGTAGGACGGCATGTATAAAAAGTATCATGTGATCAAAATACTCATTTGCCTAATAATTCTGCACACCGTGTATTATCCTTCCCCAGCAAAGTCTATGAGAATTCAGAAAGGCTGTGCGCACATTGCTTCTTTTTTGCCTGCAGTTTTGGGTGCAGAAAAAACAAGCAGCATGTTAATTCTTTTTGCGTTTTTCCATTGAATATAGTGAAAAACACGAGCAAAAATAAGAGAGAGATTCATCATTAGGAAACAATATAATGAAAGCAGCAAAAGGAGATGAAAAGAATTATGTGCAGCACATAAAATAATTACCGGAGAGAAAATCTGTCCCATCCAGCTTTACACCACTAGAAATAAAAGAAATCTAATATATAAAGCTGTGTGTGTGTGTGTGTCCGGGATTGGCATCTGCACCGTCGCAGCTACAGCCACAAAATTATGCACACTCAAACGTCTGGACCCCGAGAGCGTCATAGGCTATGTTGTGAGGCGAAATTTTAACCCAGCGCGTTCCAATTTACCAATCAATTTTGCCCCTATCTACATAATGGGGGAAAAAGTGAAACGAAAAGTGTATCCGCACCGTCGCATTTACAATCACGAAATTTTGCACAGACACCTCATGTGACCCAGGGAACATCGTAGACTATGTTTTGACAGGAAAATTTAGCCCTGTGCTTTACAGTTACTCTCTAAAAAACATGCCTCCATTAAAGTAAATGGAGCCTGGAACTACAGGTTATTAGTAGGAGCTGTGAGTGGTTGCTATAGGAACAAAAGACATTCATAGTACAAGAAGCTTATATGTGAGGTAATAAGATGTCGGTGGGGAGACGGATAGAGACAGACAGAGAGATAGACCGGGAAAGAGACAGACAGAAACAGACGGAAAAAGACAGACAGACAGACGGGGAAAGAGACAGACAGACAGACATGCAGATAGGGACAGAGACAGGCAGACAGGGAAGGAGGAGACAGCCAGAGAGACAGACAAAGATAGATGGGGAAAGACACAGACCTTGATAGAGACAGACGGGGAAAGAGACAGACAGAGACAGGCAGACAGGGAAAGAGACAGACCGGAAAAGACACAGACAAAGAGACGGGGAGACAGACCTGTGAAAGAGACAGACCTGGGAAAGAAACAGAGAGATAGAGACAGACAGAGACACAGACCTGGGAAAGAGACAGACCTGGGAAGGAGACAGACCTGGGAAGGAGACAGACCTGGGAGGGAGACAGACCTGGGAGGGAGACAGACCTGGGAGGGAGACAGACCTGGGAAGGAGACAGACCTGGGAAGGAGACAGACCTGGGAAGGAGACAGACCTGGGAGGGAGACAGACCTGGGAGGGAGACAGACCTGGGAGGGAGACAGACCTGGGAGGGAGACAGACCTGGGAAGGAGACAGACCTGGGAAGGAGACAGACCTGGGAAGGAGACAGACCTGGGAAGGAGACAGATGGGGAAAGAAACAGAGAGATAGAGACAGACAGAGACACAGACGGGGAAAGAGACAGACCGGGGAAAGAGACAGACCGGGGAAAGAGACAGACCGGGGAAAGAGACAGATGGGGAAAGAAACAGAGAGATAGAGACAAACAGAGACACAGACGGGGAAAGAGACAGACCGGGGAAAGAGACAGACCGGGGAAAGAGACAGACCGGGGAAAGAGACAGACCTGGGAAAGAGACAGACCTGGGAAGGAGACAGACCTGGGAAGGAGACAGACCTGGGAAGGAGACAGACCTGGGAAAGAGACAGACCTGGGAAAGAGACAGACCTGGGAAGGAGACAGACCTGGGAAGGAGACAGACCTGGGAGGGAGACAGACCTGGGAGGGAGACAGACCTGGGAGGGAGACAGACCTGGGAGAGAGACAGACCTGGGAGGGAGACAGATGGGGAAAGAAACAGAGAGATAGAGACAGACAGAGACACAGACCTGGGAAAGAGACAGACCTGGGAAAGAGACAGATGGGGAAAAAAACAGAGAGATAGAGACAGACAGAGACACAGACCTGGGAAAGAGACAGACCTGGGAAGGAGACAGACCTGGGAAGGAGACAGACCTGGGAAGGAGACAGACCTGGGAGGGAGACAGACCTGGGAGGGAGACAGACCTGGGAGGGAGACAGACCTGGGAGGGAGACAGACCTGGGAGAGAGACAGACCTGGGAGAGAGACAGACCTGGGAGAGAGACAGACCTGGGAGAGAGACAGACCTGGGAGAGAGACAGACCTGGGAGAGAGACAGACCTGGGAGAGAGACAGACCTGGGAGGGAGACAGACCTGGGAGGGAGACAGACCTGGGAGGGAGACAGACCTGGGAGGGAGACAGACCTGGGAGGGAGACAGACCTGGGAGGGAGACAGACCTGGGAGAGAGACAGACCTGGGAGAGAGACAGACCTGGGAGAGAGACAGACCTGGGAGAGAGACAGACCTGGGAGGGAGACAGACCTGGGAGGGAGACAGACCTGGGAGGGAGACAGACCTGGGAGGGAGACAGACCTGGGAGGGAGACAGACCTGGGAGGGAGACAGACCTGGGAGGGAGACAGACCTGGGAGGGAGACAGACCTGGAAAGAGACAGATGGGGAAAGAAACAGAGAGATAGAGACACAGACTGGGAAAGAGACAGACCGGGGAAAGAGACAGACCGGGGAAAGAGACAGACCTGGGAAAGAGACAGACCTGGGAAAGAGACAGATGGGGAAAGAAACAGAGAGATAGAGACAGACAGAGACACAGACGGGGAAAGAGACAGACGGGGAAAGAGACAGATGGGGAAAGAGACAGACGGAGCACATTACTTGGCCAATTTAGTTAAATCTGTGTGGAATCTCTGTGGTGTTGAAATATATGTTGTGAAATGTTTCTATTAGCTTAGTTTTTGCCTTTGAATAATTACATTTCTATCTATTTGTTTTGTGGTTTTTGTGTGCAGAATACATTTTTGTTAATAACTGCTGTTAACAAAATAGAATGTATTAACCCGGGCGAAGGCGGGTAGTACAGCTAGTACATTATAAAAATAACATCTTTGGCAAAGTATTCAGCACCACAGTAAATAAAGGACAGTTATCAGGAATGAAGACAGGGGAAGTGACCGTGTACTGCTAGGGATTCAGTCCATTCACTGTCAACAGGACGGCTGAAATAGGCAAACTGCTGTTATATCAGTCCCGTAGACAATGAATAAAGTGGATGCCGAGTACAATCACAGTTTTTTTCTGCTGAAGATCTAGTAGAGCTCTAATTGCTGAGTCCTATATGATCCCGCCCTCACCAGGGATTGGGCAGCCTTCTATATACACTGCCTAGGCAGAAAGCTGCTAATCAATGGTGGGGTTATACGGAACATTTGACCAGAAGAGGTGTCAGACACCTAGTCCAGTGATAATCTCCTGCTGATAAAACACTGATTGTATGGAAACAGCAACGCACAGCCTAGTAAGTGAGACATTGGTGGAATCAGAGTGTCAGCCCCTATATCATGCTATCAGATTACATAGCAAAAATCAGCCACCGATTCCGTTTTTAAAGTGCCTTCAATAATGTTTCGACTCCGTCGCACATGACCGTTTTACTGTCAACAACCACATAGTGTATATAGAACTTTAGAAAGAGAAAAAATCATATATATTTTTTATTAGAAAATGTTTTAAGAAGATGTTTAATTTTTGTTTCTTTCGCCAGTGTTCATTATCATCAGCCTCCTACCAGAGTCATGGAAAATGCCTGTAAGCGCTATAACACGAGGCAGAAGAGAAAATCTGTGGAGTCCAGCCCGAAATCTCGAGTGGACTGGAAACGGACTAAGCGAGACAGCATCTGCCAAATCCCGGAGTCTGACGAGTCGTTTACATCCGAGGAGGAAGAGCTGGAGGAATCGGATGAAGAAAGTGAGGACAGCAGCCCCACCGATCTGTCAGAAGGTCCAGATAATGAAGCCACGCGACCTGAAGAAGATGGAGATGAAGGCCGCATCAGAAAACCCAGACTCAAGAGCAAATCTGCCACGATAGGGAGTGACAGCAGCTCTGACAGTGATGGACCCGGGGAAAAAGCCAATCTCAAACGAAGCTGTGTTATTAACGAGGACGACAGTGACGAAGAGGTCGCAGTAGATAAGGAGACCAAGACGCACCTCAAGAAACAAAAGAGGCAGGAGGCACTCAGACAGCTCGCTGAGAAACAGAAGTCCCGAAAACGGACCACCAGCCATGAGACCTCTGAGGTAACCAAATGTCTTCCTCTTTTTTTTTTTTTTCTACCATGGACTTAAAGGGGTTGTCCACTATTTGGACACACCCCAGGTGATTCCTCATGTTTTCCCCAGGTAAAATAATAAAGCCTATACTCACCTTCTGTACCGGTGTCCTTACAGCGTCATCTTGACTCGCGGGACCGGGGCTTACGTGGGGTTGTGACATCACGCGAACCCCACGTCCAATCATCACCGCCTTCTGCCTCCCCGAATTCGGACCAAACGAGTTAATCAACAGGAAGTGAGCGCTGTGACTGCCCTAACTTCCTGTTGACTGCTCATTTGGTCCTCAGGCGGGAAAAAGGAAGCCGGTGTTGAACATCACAACCCCAACGGACAACGCTGTAAGGGTGCCAGTACGGGAGGTGAGTATAGGCTTGATTATGTTACCTCTCTGAAACATGGGGAATCAGAAGGGGTTAACGGGAATCTGTCACCAGGTTTTTGCCCCTCATCTGAGAGCAGCATTATGTAGAGACAGAGACCCTTAAGGGGGTGTTACACGCAGCGATATCGCTGGTGTAAGCACCCGCCCCCGTCGTTTGTGCGTCACAGGCAAATCGCTGCCCGTGGCGCACAAAATCGTTAGGAGCCGTCACACGTACTTACCTGCCTAGCGACGTCGCTGTTGCCGGTGAACCGCCTCCTTTCTAAGGGGGGCGGTTCATGCGGCGTCACTAAGTGGCCGCCCAATAGAAGCGGAGGGGCGGAGATGAGCAGCTGTAACATCCCGCCCACCTCCTTCCTTCCTCATTGCCGGCGACCGCAGGTAAGCTGTAGTTCGTCGTTCCCGGCGTGTCACACGTAGCGATGTGTGCTGCCTCGGGAACAACAAACAACCTGTGTGCTCAACAATCAACGATTTTTTGAAAATAAACGACGCGTCAACGATGGACGATAAGGTGAGTATTTTCCATCGTTAACGGTCGCTCCTTGCTGTCACACGCAACGACGTCGCTAACGATGCCGGATGTGCGTCACGGAATCCGTGACCCCGGCGATATATTGTTAGATTTGTCGTTGCGTGTAACGGGGCCTTTATTCCAGCCATGTGCCACTTACTGAGCTGTTTGCGGTCATTTTCATAAAATCAGTGTTGTCTCTGCAGCAGATGTAGCAGTTATACAGAGCTCATGAATATGCTGGACTATCTGCAGCACGCCAAGTAGTCCTGTAATGATAATCTACTGCTGATTAAACAGTGATTTTATGAAAACTACACTAAGCAGTCCAGTAAGTGACACATCGCAGGAATCAGTATCTCTGCCCCTACTTTATGCTGCTCTCAGATTAATTGGCAAAATCCTGGTGAAAGATTCCTTTAATGATATCTTCATTAAGGCTATGTGCACACGTAGCAGATTTGTTCTGTACAAAAAAAAGCATGTTTTGGTAGGAAAAAAGCTGCTGAAAAAAAGCGCTCTTTTGTGCTTCTTTTCGTGCTTTTTTATCTATTGTAATAGGGAAAATGCAGGAAAAAAGGCAGAAAGAGTTAACATGCTGCTTCTTTTTTCTGTAACAAGATCTGCAAGGAAAAAAAAAAAAAAAAGAAACGCGTGCACAGCACTTCAGGATTCTCATAGACTTTGCTGGGATGCGTTTTTCCTTGCAGTATTGATTAAAATCTGCAAGAAACCCCCCCCCATGAAAAAAGCAATGTGTGCACAAAGCCTGATACTTAAAGTTAAAGATCCTAAAAGGAGTTGTCCAGTGTAAGAAGAAAAGTCTGCAGTTACATTGTGTGATGATGAGGGAAGTGCACACTGTCAAGATTCTCCTGTGTTCCCCATATGGGCGAGCAATTAAGCAATTTGCATACTTGTTTCATGCCAACTAGACTCTCCTCCACTTTTACATTGAGAAGCAGAATTGAGTCTAATAGACCTGTGACCGTAGTAAGTAACATACATGTGATCACTTGATTGCCTACCCACACTGGGAATACAGGAGAATCCTGACAGTGTACACAATGCTCACTGTCACATAGAGTACCTGCAGGCTTTTCTTCTTAAGGCTGCTTTTACACGCTACGATTTTGTATGCGATCTCGTTATGCCCAGGTCATTGATACGATATCCCAATATCCCAAGATCGCACATAGGTCGTCTAGGAGCGGTCACACGTGCATATGCTAAACGACGCAACATCATGGTTTTCGTGTGGACTCTGACACGAAGCATAAAACTCAACGATTGCGGCAACGTCAGAGGCGTATCATTGTCCATAGCTTACACCCTGGCGCGTGTGAAGCCTCGCCCTCTCCACGCACAAACGTCAATGATGTTATAATCTCCGTTCACCTGATTTTAATGATTGGTCGCCTTTACTATAAAAGGCTGCATCTGCGGCTGTCCTGTTGCGCAAACACCGGTGACGCACGTGCGTAAGGAGGAGCGTGTTTGTGTGAGGATTGATCATCTTTATTTGCGTGATCTAAGGTATGTTTTTTCTAATGTTGTATTTAACTGTGATGTATCGGATATGTGTTTTTGTTTGATAGTTATATTTTTTGTCCCTGGGCTGGTCGTCATATGTTCATTCTGTACAGCAAATCCACACTATATGTTCATGTTAACATGTTTTATTTTAATGATATCTCTGATTTGTTTTGTTTTTTTTTTTCATAAATATTTTACATGATGTATTTCATTTTCCAGATGTCAGTCTCGGAAAATGAGAATTTCATTCGCGAATTTATAGAAAAATATGAAACATTGCCATGCTTGTGGCGAATTAAGTCTGCGGACTATAGTAACAAAATAATTAAACAAAAAGCCCACAAGGAGTTGGTTGATCTGGTCAAAAAACATTGCCCATCAGAGCGCGTAGACGTCAATGTTGTTAAGAAAAAAATCCAGGGTCTCACAACTGTCTTTAAAGAAGAATTAAAGAAAGTTGAAGACTCACAGAGGATCGGGGCAGGCACAGCGGACATCTATGTGCCACGCCTCTGGTACTACAACTTGCTACTGTTCACAAGGGACCAGGAGCTGCCAAGACCCAGTACAAGTATGCTTGCACTGCAGGAGGAGGATCTGGAGGCAAATCCACCAGAGACTCAGGTACATGATGGTTTTGGTTTTTTTTTTATTTATATATTTTTTTTTATTTATTTTTTTTTTTTTATTTATATATATTTGTTTTATTTGTTTTGGTTTTTTTATTTATATATTTTTTTTTATTTGTTTTTTTATATATATATATATATATATATATATATATATATATATATATAAAAAAACAAATAAAAAAAAATATATAAATAAAAAAAACAAATAAAAAAAAAATATATAAATAAAAAAAAAAAAAAATGAAAAAACCAAAAAAATATAAATTAAAAAAAACAAAAAAAATATATAAATAAAAAAAACAAAACAAAAACAAATAAAACAAATATATATATATATATATATATATATATATATATATATATATATATATATATATATATATATATATATATTTGTTTTATTTGTTTTTGTTTTGTTTTTTTTATTTATATATTTTTTCTTTATCGTTCCTTTGGGAGACCCAGACCATGGGTGTATAGCTACTGCCCCCGGAGGACACACAAAGTTACTACACTCAAAAACGTGTAGCTCCTCCCTCCTAGCATATACACCCCCTGCTAGCCAGATCTAGCCAGTTTCTTGCTTTGTGTCAGGAGGATCCACACACACACATGCATCCCTTTTTGATTTTTCATTTTTTACAAAGATTTGGAAGAAAAGCGGGTCCACTGGACCCCCGGCATGTCCCTTCACACTCCCCTGGCGGCAGTGCTGTTAAGGTTGACTTCAGGGCAGGAGCCGTTCATGCCGCGCTCCTTCAACATCCCTTAGGGGCTCTGATTTGAAGTGGGAGCCAACACGGTTCTCACTGCCTTGCAGGAGACCGGCCTCCATCCGCAGCCCTTGTGCAGGACCCTGCTGGACGGAGCACTGACCCCCACCCCACAGGGACTGGACCCTGCGTTTCAAAGCTAAGTATAGAGACGTTTATTCAGAGGGTCTTTCTGCATGTGGGGCACTTTTATTGGGGGGGACAGTGATTGCTGAATAATGCTGCTTTGTTTACTGTGTTTCCGGCCGGTTCCACAGTTTTTTACTGAGAACCGCGCCGATGAGGCCTGATTTTCGGCCGCATGCATAACTTTAGGCCCCGGCTTCAGCCGCGGCCTAGTTTCGTTTCGTTCCCCTGCATGTCAGGCATGCAGGGGGACGCTGCAGAGCCGCCCGCCGGCCGCTCTGCACAGGGGAGGACGCTCCTTTTTGAGGTGATGATTCCCTCCCCTGTACATCTCCTTCGCCCTCCGATTCCCGCTCCTGGGTTAACCCCCGCCTCCCCCCCTCACTCTGGCGCCATTTTCTCAGCGTCTTAGTACACTGGTCGGCGCTGGCTGCCCTGCAGCACAGGGAGGGAATACTGGCTGAGGGTCCAGGCTTGGAATCCGGAGGGCACTCATAATATGGCCTGATAAGTCACAACCTCTGGTTGTGCACTTTTTATACACTCTCAGGCATTCTGAAGGAGTTAATTCTTTATCATAGAATCTCCTCCTCAGCAGCATGTCTCACTCTAGCAGCAAAGCAACAAGGCTGTACTCTACATGTGCTGCATGTAACCTCATATTGCCTGAACCGGCACACTGTAATGGTTCTTAGGTGGGAGTCCCCCCAGGCTGAACCCCTGTCTTGGGTATTCTACGCATGCTAGACAGAGCCCCCACCTCTGCAGCATGTCTCACAGAGCGAGGCTGCAGGCTGTTTTTTTATTATCCACTGCAGGTAGTCTCGTACGGCTATACCGAGCTCCTAACCACTGTGGCCCCTCAGCATGGGGGCTCATTAAGGTCCCTCCAGCTGCTCCGGTTTTGGTGGCTGACCCCCATAGGATTCCTATTTCCAGGGGTCGGCTGTCCCGGCATCTGCTGAGCATGCAGTTCCCCTCTCAGGGCGTTTTCTGCTCGCTCGGCCAAGCTCACAAGGGACTCTCCTTCTGGGCTCAGACCCCGTTCTCCTGACAGGGAGACGCAGGGTCCCCTGTCCTCCCTGTCCCGCAGCTCCGATTACGAGCTGATTCACCGGACGAGGAAGATGTCTCTACCGCGGACACGGACGCTACTTTATGTACATTGATCCGTCCGTAGGTGACGCAGATGCGAATGATTGGCTTGCGTCCATTATTCTTGTGTCCGCCTGATCAGGGGAGTATTCCCCGCTGGCAGAAAGGCACAGTTTACCTTTAGCAGGTCAAGGAGTGTGTTACTTAACCACTCCAGTTTTCAGCCCGCTGCGTCCAAGCCCACAGCCTATCCTGCAGACCCCACAGCGGGGTTCTGCTGCCTGTCTCCCCCTCCCTTCAGAGAGGGTAGCCACTCCGGTCTAGACTGCCCGGTTCGTTGTATCAGTGGCTGACGGCACCTCTATAGGATTCTACCGTACATTAATTTTGTACTGGACCTCAATCCGCTCTGAGATGAAGCGTGTTTCTGAGGACTGTGTTTCCCCTGTCCACCAATGGTGGTCAAGAAGTGGGCTCATTCACTTCAGGTGGCTCAGCCCGGACCGTTATGTCAGTGGCTGATGGCTCCTCACTTAAGGTTCTGCGGTCCGCCCGGTTGTCCTTTGGGCCAAGTCGGTATGGGAACGGCAGGAGCTTGTTCTCCTCAGCTTACAGCAGTGCGGTTTTTTGTAACTTCTCTGCTTCTCTGGAGGAGATGCATTCTCTCACAGGGACTCTATGCCCAAAACGGTTGCCTGAACTCCAGACTTCAGTCTTTTCATCCTCTGCCAGGTCTGCCATGCTAGACGCCGCACGGCGGTGGTCTGGGCTACCTTCCTCGCTATCCGCAGGCTCCTGTGGCTTCGAAATTGGAAGGCAGATGCCTCTATGGAGGTTCCTGGCTGGGCTCCCCCTTGGTGGGCCCAGTTTCCCCGGAACCAAGCTGGGTGAAATTAAGGAAGCTCTTGGCGGGGAGTGTGCTTCCTCGCCACAAACCTAAACCAGGGAACCTGTCCAGGGCAGGAATCAGTTGAGGTTTCGATGGTTTCCGTTCCTCCATCTGATCGTCCTTTAGCTCAGCCTAGGTTCATGGAACCAAATGGCTCGAAGCTGCGTCTTCAGAAGACCGCAGGAGATGCTGTCACTGAGTCAGTTTCCTCCGAGCTATTTAGCCACGCCAACAACCTCCTTGGTCGGTGGCAAGCTCTCTCCATTTGGCGACGTAGGGTTCTAACACGTCTCCGTTAAATGGGGGCGACATTATATCTCCCTGGGCTACAGGATGGACTTCTGTCCACCCGCCAAACAGATTTTTTCTGTCAACTCCTCCCGGCTCCAAGGCCGCCGCCTTCTCACAGGCTGTGGCATTTCTTGCTGGCCAATGGAGTAATTGTACCGGTTCCCGACTGGGAACGGTTCTGAGATTTTTGCTTAAATCTATTCCTAGTCCCCGAAGAGGGCGGTGCCTTCCGACCTGGATCTTTAGCTTTTCAAGCATGGCCAGGTGGGGCGTTTTCACATGGAGTCTCGGTTTTGTTCCGTGTGTTTTTCTCACCGGATCAATCAAGAGCCCAAGGAGATTCCTTAGCAGCCATCGGCATCAGAGCTGCCTATCGGCAGGAGTCAATCGCAGTTTCTCACCAGCGTTGACTACGTTTTGACAATCGGAGTGGTCCAATTCGTGGCTCTTCCCTTGGGATTAGCCAAGGCCCCTCGAATATTATCATTGAGGCAGCTGTGATTACGGTCCTTGCCCCCCTAGGGTTTGGCAGTGATCTTTTGCCCTGGTCAGCCTTCTTGTTGGGGCTTCATCCTGTGCTGACTCTTAGCAGAGTGCTTCGCTCACTCTCGCCACGCTGACCTATTCGGGTGGCTTGTCTTTCTGTCTAAGTCCACTATGACTTCGAACCAGGGGCGTCAATGGAAGCGGTTCCTTGCCCAGTTTCCCCTGCGTCCTCTGAGTCTGGATGTTTTCCGCTGTACAAGCGAACTCAATCCTCCCACGGGGTGGTGGCTTCGCCACTGACCAGAGGCTCGTTTTCAGTGGTGGCTTCGGCCACTCTGTCTCAAGGTCGCTCCTCTCTGGCCCGTCCCGGGTGATCCTCACCAGGATGTTAGCCTATCCGCCTGGGGAGCAGGATATCTCCACCGTGGAGCGCAGGGCGCTTGGACTCTGTCCGAATCAGCCCTCTGGATCAATGTGCTGGAAATCACTGCTGTATTTCTGGCTCTCCAAGCCTTCCCCATCTGTGAGCGGCTAGGCACATTCGAGTCCAGTCGGACAACGTGACAGCGTTTTCCTATTTCAGCTTCCAGGGCGGGACGCTCAGCCGCCTGGCAATCTTGGCGGCTCAACATTCCTCAGTGGACAAGGGACTCCTAGTCCACCGTATCCGCAGTCCACATCCTAGATGTGAAAACTACGAGGCAGGCTATTTCAGCTGTCCAACCGCGGTCCACAATCCTCAGGTTTTGCGGTAGACACACTGGTTCATGTTTGATCCCAGCTTGTCTCTTTTCGAATTTCACCCTCTACCTCTTGTCCAGAGTCCTGCGCAAGATCGGTAAAGGGGGCCGTCGGGTCATTCTTCCAGACTGACCCAAGCGGGCTTGGTCCTCTGACCTGCTCCTTCTGTCCGTTGGGTTGCCATGGCATCTTCCGGACCGTTCAGACCTTTTCTCAAAAGGTCCGTTTTTCCCGTCAGAGTTCTTGACGGCATAGCTCTTGAGTCCTGGATCTTAGCGACTTCTGATATCCTTCCCGAAGTCATCTCTGCCTTGACTCGAGCTCCAAAGTGTCCTTGACCTTTTTGGCCTAGCCGACCCTCCTGTCCCTTCCACAGTCCGGTCTACAGCTAGGACTATCCCTCATTAAGGGACAGGTCTCGGCCCTGTCAGTATGTGCCAGCGGCGTATCGCCCGGCTGGCTCCGGTGCGCTCCTTTAAGGGCGCATCTCACATCATTCCGCTTTTCCGGCGGCCTATGGAGACCTGGGACCTTAATCCGGTCCTCCCGGTTCCCGGAAACCCCCCTTTGCGCCTCTTGGGGAGGTTTTGTTGTTTCATCTTTCACAGAAAGGTACACCTTCTAGTGGCTATAATTTCCCGCCTGAGAGTTCTGGCTGCACTCTCTCAGAGTCGTCCCCCTTTTTTGGTCTTTTGCATCAAGACAAGGTGGTCTTCGTCCGACTCCGGACTTTTTTCCCTAAGGTGGTTTCTGCCTCCACCTTATCCGGGGCAATTTTCCTGCCTTCCTTTTGTCCGGCTCCTGTTCATCGCTTGAGGAAGCGTTGCATATCCTGGATCTGGTGCGGGCGCTCCGGATCTATGTGTCTCGCACCGCCGTTATTAGGCGGTGCACCTCTCTAGTGCTGACTGGTCGTCAGCGTAACGGTCTCTCGGCATCTAAGCTGACCCTGATGTTGGCCTAGGTCGGCCATTTCCGAGACCTATGAGTGTACTCAGGTGCCTTCCCCGCTGGGGATCGGGGCACATTTGGTCAGACCTGTCGGCGCCTTTATTTTTGGGCTTTCAGGCACCAGGTTGCGGCTCAATAGGTCTGTCAGACTGCAGCTCAAATTAGTCTGCATGCTTTTTCGAAGCACTCCCAACGCATGCTCATGCTTTGGCAGACGTGGGCTTGGACAGACGCATTTTTCCGGCGACTGTCGCCCATTTGTGAAGTTAGGTTTGCCTGCTTCTCAGTTGTCTGTTTATTCCCACCCATGGACTGCTTTTGAACGTCCCATGGTCTGGGTCTCCCATAGGAACGATAAAGAAAAAGAGAATTTTGTTTACTTACCGTAAATTCTTTTTCTTATAGTTCCGTCATGGGAGACCCAGCACCCTCCCTATGCCTGTTGGCAGGTTTCTTGTTCCGTGTGTCTTCACCGGCTGTTATTGTTGTAGACAGAGGTTCCGGTTCTTCCGGTTTTTACTCTGTCTCTCTTGTGGGTGGATGTCCTCCTTCAGCTTTTGCACTAAACTGGCTAGATCTGGCTAGCAGGGGGTGTATATGCTAGGAGGGAGGAGCTACATGTTTTTGAGTGTAGTAACTTTGTGTGTCCTCCGGGGGCAGTAGCTATACACCCATGGTCTGGGTCTCCCATGACGGAACTATAAGAAAAAGAATTTACGGTAAGTAAACAAAATTCTCTTTTTTTTGTTTTTTTTTATTTATATTTTTTGTTTTTTTTATTTATATATTTTTTTTATTTGTTTTTTTTATTTATATATTTTTTTTCTATTTGTTTTTTTTTATTTATATATTTTTATTTGTTTTTTTTATGTATATTTTTTTTTATTTATTTTTTTAAATTTATTTTAAATCATGTGAACTTTGTGTGGCCCTTGTATATTCATCTCAAAATTACAAAGGTAACCTTACAGTCAAGGACATTTTTCATCTTTACTTTGGTGTTATGTTAACATAACCTGCATACTAGTGTAATGACAAAAAAAAATTTTTTATGAAACCATGTGCAATCGAGGAACTTTTATGGGTAATTTAAGAATAAGTATTGCTTTTTTTTTGTTTTTTAAAAAAAGTTCCCCCTTTCATTCAAATGAAATGAGGCAAAAATGATTTTTCCCCCCAAAAAAGGACATACAATTTTGCATTATTGAAACGATAATAGTAATAACTAAGTAACTTTTATTATTCGTTTTTTAATAAATATGGTATAAAACAGTTAATTATAAGTACAATATGTACAAAAAAAGTGTTTAAAAATTATTTTTTCCTATGAATTTTAGATTCAAAAATTCAATTTTTTTCGATTTCGCATGTAGTTCCTCCATCAGTTTTACAGCACGTTCAGCATTTTGGTTAGATCTGGGAATGTCAATTAATGACTCCTCGACCAACCAGTGGGCCTTCAAACACTTAATTGCCTTCTTGCACTTTGTCTTGGTGAGTGAGGTTAAAGGGAACCTGTCATCAGAAATTTAGCTATAAAGCTAAAAGTTCCCCCCTCTGCAGCTCCTGGGCTGCATTCTAGGAAGCTTCCTATAGTTTTTGTGGCCCCTTTTATTCCAAAATAAATACTTTACAAACTTGTACCTTTTCGTATGCAAATTTCTTAAATCTTCCATGGGGCGGGCTGCCTGATGTACGTTGCTGTCCTCCTGCAGATTTACGCCGCCCCCGAACGCTGAATTTCAAACCTCAGGACGCCGCCCCTGGGCGCCCGTGGTCCCGCGCATGTGCTGTGCTACTGTAGCGGTGCCGTGCACTGTGTGCACGTGTGACCGCTAGTGACACTTTGCGCGGGCACGAGGTTATGGGCGGCGCTGTGAGTGTCATCAGCAAGTGCCGCCCATAACCTCGTGAGCGCACTTTCCCCTCTTCCTCCAGCGTTCTGCGCAAACACTCGCTGGCCAGATGACCGGACGTCACCTCCTTCCCATCCTGCTCAGCAGCAGGAAATAGATGGGAGGAGCGGACGGAGCAGTCTGTGCCCACGCAAAAGCGTCACCAGCGGTCACACGTGCACGCAGTGCTCGGCACCGCTACAGTAGCACAGCGCATGCGCGGGACCACGGGCGCCCAGGGGCGGCGTCCTGAGGTTTGAAATTCAGCGTTCGGGGGCGGCGTAAATCGGCAGGAGGACCGCAACGTACATCAGGCAGCCCGCCCCCATGGAAGATTTAAGAAATTTGCATACGAAAAGGTACAAGTTTGTAAAGTATTTATTTTGGAATGAAAGGGGCCACAAAAACTATAGGAAGCTTCCTAGAATGCAGCCGAGGAGCTGCAGAGGGGGGAACTTTTAGGTTTATAGCTAAATTTCTGATGACAGGTTCACTTTAACAGTTCATTGAAGGACTCCGTTGTAGTGTTGCGACTGGAGCCAGGCATTTGCCCATTCATAGCAGATGAAGTCGCATGCTATACCGAGGACGCGGTGCCACTCGTATCAGAAAAAATGCTATAACAGCATATACAGCTCGCGAGTTCCATCTTGCCATGTGCAGGTTTGGGAGTTTCTTCCAACTGATTCGAGGCCAACGTGATGTTGTTTTGTAATGACGATATGCCTGACATAGTTCATATAAGAACTTGAAATCATCTCGCCATCCAGGATTCTCGCCTGTGTTGACATCATCTGTTGCAACTTGGTAGTAATCAATCTGAAGTGAGGCATAGTTTTCTGTTAATTTGTCAATGAAGAAATAATTGAGTTCTGGTTTCTTCGTTGACTCTGGAATAAGGAAATTCATGACGTGCTTCAGTAGGAGGTCGAGTACATGGTGTTGACAGCCAATGTATTGTGGCTTCTGAAAGCCCTTTCTCAAGACATCATCCTGTATCAGCGTTACAATCCCGTTCAAATGACCAGTATTTACTGCTGCCGTGTCGCAGATTATCGTACGAATATTTTCCCAAGCGTCGTATTCATCAATTAGCTGATGTAGTTCCTTGTGAATAGCCGTGGCAGAACCATTCTCACATTTCAGAATACCGAGTTTGATTTCGGTTGTGGTATTTTTCAGCAGAACTACTTGATACTCTTCCCCTTGGATTCTTTTACCATCGAAGTGGAGACAATAGGGATCTTTGCTTTGAAGTTTTTCAAAAATTTTGGTTTTCATTTTCTGTCCTTCTGAGATTTTTCGTCTCCAGACACCCGACTGACTTGGAACCGGTACATCATGACCTTGTTCAGCAACGGTTGCAAGCACTTTATTTGCTTTATGTGTAGAAATGTTGTTTTTCAGTACAAGGAAACTCGCTGTTGTAGTGCTTGCTCTTTTGTATTTCGGTGTGCGTTCAGGAGAAGATGACGCGGAAGAAGAGGTTGGCTTTGGAGTCTCGGGTAAAGATTCAGACAGCATCATGTGTGGGTTGCGATTGCGAAGTGCTGGCTTGAGCTTGAAATATTGATAGTCGGATTCGTTTTCTTGGATGAATTGATTCCAAAGGAGCTTGTTTGAGCGTCGTCGAATAACCAACCTTGCCTCCACTCTCAACTTGCCTCAGGTAGAGCTCTTTATCCTCCGAGTTTTTCCATTCTCCATTAACGTTGGTGACATCAAATAACTGAGAAAGTGTTGCAGTGAATTTATCAGAAGGTTTCTTTTTGTTTTTGTCATTTAGATCAATCGGACGATTGAGTATCTTTCTGATGATTGCACTGGATAAAAGTGGGAAGTCTAGAGTTTCCCTCCAGAGCAATTCTATATCCATTATCATATTTTTTTTATTCGATCCAGTCGCCGTTTCTCGCTGTTGAACAGAAAACTGAAGTTTCCAAGAATTTGGCAATTCGTTGGCATCCGCGTGAGACTGGAGAGCTTTTCAACATATGGAATACTTGGATTAAAAAAAAAATCGTTTTTTTGAAAATTTTGAAATGAAAAAGAGGGGGAACTTTTTTGAATATTTTACAAATTTGATGATACTAATGTCATTTGAATGCAATTATTCCTCGAATGTAAGGGGTTTCATTTTCGTTTTGCAAAATTTTTAAAATAGTCATCACACTACTGCATACACATAGTAATATTACTAAATAACTAGTTTTACTGAAAATCTTCAAGCATGTAGACATTGTATGTCTCTCCATTTGTTTTGCACCTGTGAAACCATGGCCACAACATCTATTTTATCATCAATGTATGTTCTTAGGCTATGTCTGCACTTTGCGTCGTCCTACTTGCGTTTCAAAACGCACCCTCTGGCAGTAATTGCTTTTGACCACAAAATAGCGCTATAAACGCATGCGTATTTACCGTGTTTTAGCTGCGTTTTTAGCGCTTTTTACTTGCTTTTCCATTGCGTTTTGACAGATGCGTTTTGAACATCGAGACACTGCTAAATAAAGTTTAAACAGTCAAACACACTGAAAAAAGGGGAAAAAAAGGAACACATTTATTGAACAAATTATAAAAATAGTTATATTTCATAAAATTATAGCGGTAATATACTATTTATCGCTAAAATAGAAATAAATTATTATTTTTCTTTAATTGTCGGACTATGTGTGTGTGTAAAGGGACATATCAAATCATTATTTTGATGTCCAAAACGCATGTTTTCTGCACCTAAAAAGCAGGTAAAACGCTGGAATTTTGATTTTGCTTGCGTTTTGAAACTTCTCATTGACTTCAATGTTATCAAAACGCTGCAGAAATGGCAAAAACAATTGACATGCTGGTTCTTTGAACGCATGGTTTTTGCCACAAAATATGCAAATTAAACGCAGCGTTTTGAAACGCAAAGTGCGGTCTGGAAATCATCATTTTACATAGACTATTATGGAAAATCAAAACGCATGCCTTTTGGAAAGAAAAGGTGCAGTTCAAAACGGACCTAAAATGCATCTGAAACGCAGGTGGAAACGCAAAGTGCGCACATAGCCTTAATGTTATTTTTCTATAGCAAAATAATAAACCTTTTTTTTTTAATAATAAACCTTTTTTTTTAATAATAAACCTTTTTTTTTAATAATAATAAATAGTAAAATAATAAATTTAATGATAAAATTTAATTAATAAAAATTTTTAACACCACAGGAAACAATTATTGAATACGAAACAATGGCCGGTCCCAGTTCAACACCATCCATTGTGGCCGAAGATCCGGATGAAGGGGTTGAAAATCCTCCAACTCCATCCATCACAATGCGTTTGTTTTCAAGACGCAAGCGAAAGACATCAACCCCTGCGAGGTCCAGTGACTTGTTTGGCCTTTGTCACAATATAATTGAAAAATATAATAGACCACTCATAAGTGACTTTGCACACTACGTAGATGAAAAACTGCAGAAGGTCACCGAGGTGCAAAGAGAACATGCCAAGCGTGTAATCATTGATGTTGTAAGGGCGGCCAGGGGTGGTCTTTTGACAACATCATCATCCTTTCCTGTTGTTGAGCAGCCAGGTCCATCTTCAGTTGCCCATGAGGCATATAGTCACACTTCGGAGCTACATTTCAATGAAGTCAACCAGGTCCAAAAAAGGCAGGTGTTCACTGAGGCAAAGTGAAAAAATGTGATTTTTGGATGCTCCATGTTTTTTGTTTTTTTTTCTGTTTTTTTTTTTTTTTGGTTTATGTTAAAAAAAAAAAAAACAACCCAAAACAAAACATGTTTTTGGTGGCCAGATAATTTATCTGCAACGTTTTTTCTTTTTCCAGCTATTTGTGTTGGTTAATAGAATTGTGAGTAAACAATTTGATTAAAATCTGGGATTTGTTTCATTTAATTGATAATTATGTGTAATTAATTCCACATGTTAAAAGGGGTTTTGAGGCAACACAATGACTCAAAAACACACACATTTTCAAAAATCAATGATTATTAGTGTTATTTCACCTTCTAGGCCCATCTAATTACATTGTTAGCTATATGTAACCTCAGATCCTCACAAGATCTCCTTCTCTACTCCTCTCTTATCTCCTCTTCCCACAATCACGTACAAGATTTCTCCCGTGCCTCCCCCATACTCTGGAATACTCTACCTCAGCACATCAGACTCTCACCTACTGTGGAAAGCTTCAAGAGGAACCTCAAGACCCATCTCTTCCAACAAGCCTACAACCTACAATAACCCTCAGTCCAGTACACCACTGCGCAACCTGCTCTGTCCTCACCTACTGTATCCTCACCCATTCCCTGTAGACTGTGAGCCCTCGCGGGCAGGGTCCTCTCTCCTCCTGTAGACTGTGAGCCCTCGCGGGCAGGGTCCTCTCTCCTCCTGTAGACTGTGAGCTCTCGCGGGTAGGGTCCTCTCTCCTCCTGTAGACTGTGAGCCCTCGCGGGCAGGGTCCTCTCTCCTCCTGTAGACTGTGAGCCCTCGCGGGCAGGGTCCTCTCTCCTCCTGTAGTCTGTGAGCCCTCGCGGGCAGGGTCCTCTCTCCTCCTGTAGACTGTGAGCCCTCGCGGGCAGGGTCCTCTCTCCTCCTGTAGACTGTGAGCCCTCGCGGGCAGGGTCCTCTCTCCTCCTGTAGACTGTGAGCCCTCGTGGGCAGGGTCCTCTCTCCTCCTGTAGACTGTGAGCCCTCGCGGGCAGGGTCCTCTCTCCTCCTATATCAGTCTGTTTTGTACTGCTAATGATTGTTGTACGTATACCCTTTCTTTTACGTTCCTATGGGAGACCCAGACCATGGGGTGTATAGCTACTGCCTCCGGAGGACACACAAAGTACTACACTCAAAACGTGTAGCTCCTCCCTCCTAGCATATACACCCCCTGCTAGCCAGTCCTAGCCAGTTCAATGCTTTGTGTTTCAGGAGGTCACACACACATGCATTCTCTGATTTTGATTTTTGATTTTTCCTTCTGGATCAAAGATTTGGAAGAAAAGCGGGTCCAGTCTGGACTCCCGGCATGTCCCTTCTCACCCCACTGTGTGCGGTGCTGTTAAGGTTGATTTCCAAGGCTGGAGCCTTCACATGCCGCGCTCCTTCACATCCTCTGAGAGGCTCTGGTTTGAAGTGGGAGCCAACACGGTTCTCACTGCTTTGCAGGAGACCGGTCTCCATCCACAGCCCTGTTCAGGATCCTGCTGGACGGAGCTATCACCCCCCAGGGACCTGGCAACCTGCGTCTCACAAGCTAAGTATATGAGACGTTATTACCACAGAAAGTGGTATTTCCAGGGGTCCTTTATATTTATTTATTGGGGGAGTGTGTTTTATGTTTTGTGTTAACGTTTCCGGCCGGTTCTCCAGTTTTCACTGGAGAACCGCGCCGATGGTGCCTGCACGCCGGCCGCATGTTTTACTCTAGGCCCCGGCTTTGCCCGAGGCCTAGTTTCGGTTTCCACTGCCTCTGCATGTCAGTCATGCAGAGGGACAGTGTGGCTCCGCCCAGCGGCTGTGCAGCACAGGGAGTGGACACTCCTCACTGAGGAAGGATCCCCTCCCCTGGCTACCTCATTTGCCGCTCTCAGAGTAGGCCCCGCCCCCTCTCCTAGCTCCGGTCGCCATTTTCTCAGCATTCTCTGTGCCTGCATAGGCACAGAGATTCCACATTGTGACAAGTGGGGGCCTGGGCTGAGGGCTAGAGGGCACAGACATGCTGTTTAAACGATCTGGCAGCCACAACCTCCGGTTTGTGCAGCTGCTTATTTTATCTGTTTATATATGCTGGGGGCCGTTCTAGGACAGAGCCCCCACCTCTGCAGCATGTCTCACAGAGCGAGGCTGCAGGCTGTTTTTATTACCCACTGCAGGTAGTCTCGTACGGCACCGAGCTCATAACCACTGTGGCCCCTCAGCTTGGAGGCTCATTAGTGGTCCCTCCAGCTGCTCCGGCTTCGGTGGCTGACCCCTGGTTTGGCTGGAATCCTATTTCCAGGGGTCGGCTGTCCCGGCATCTGCTGAGCATGCAGCTCCCCTCTCAGGGCGTTTTCTGCTTCAGCTCGCTCAGCAAAGCTCACAGAGGACTCTCCTCTGGTCTCAGACCCCGTCCTCCTGACAGGGAGACGCAGGGTCCCCTGTCCTCCCCGTCCCGCAGCTCTGATTACGAGCTGACTCACTGGACGAGGAGGATGTCTCTACCAGGGGCTCGGACGCTACTTTATGTACCATTGATCCGTCCGTAGGCGACGCAGATGCTAATGATTGGATTGCATCCATTATACTTGTACTGGACCTCCATCCGCCTGTATCAGGGGAGTATTCCCCGCTGGCAGAAAGGCATCAGTATACCTTTAACAGGACAAGGAGTGTGTTCCTTAACCACTCCAGTTTTCAGCCCACTGTGTCCAAGCCCACAGCCTGTCCTGTCAGACCCCAAAGCGGGGTTCTGCTGCCTGTTTCCCCCTCCCATCAGAGGTGGTCAAGGAGTGAGCTCATTCGCCAAGGGTGGTCCCTCCGGTGTCTAGACTTTTAGCCCGGATAGTTGTATCAGTGGCTGACGGCATCTCTATAAGGATCCCACGGTACATTAATTTTGTACTGGACCTCAATCCGCCGGAGTTACCTTGCCTAGGAGAACACAATGTGTGTTCCTTAACCACTCCAGTTTTCAGGCCACTGTGGCCAAGCCCAGGGTCCGCTCTGACAGTCGCTTCCCATGAAGCGTGATTCTGAGGACTGTTTTTTCCCTGTCCACCAATGGTGGTCAAGAAGTGGGCTCATTCACCTCAGGTGGCTCAGCCCGGACCGTTATGTCAGTGGCTGATGGCTCCTCACTTAAGGTTTTGCGGTCCGCCCGGTTGTCCTTCTGGCCAAATCTGTATGGGGGCGGCAGGAGCTTCGTTCTCCTCAGCTTTACAGCAGTGCGGTTTTTTTGTAGCCTTCTCTGCTTCTCTAGAGGAGATGCATCCCCTCACAGGGACTCTATGCCCGAAACGGTTGCCTGAACTTCCAGACTTCAGTCCTTTCATCCTATGCCATGTCTGCCATGCTGGACTCCGCACGGCGGTGGCCTTGGCTACGTTCCTCGCTATCCGCAGGCTCCTGTGGCTTCGGAAATGGAAGGCAGATGCCTCTATAGAAGTTCCTTGCTGGGCTCCCTTTTGTGGGACCAGTCTCTTCGGAACCAACTGGATGAAATTAAGGAAGCTCTTGGCGGGGAGAGTTCTTCCTTGCCAAAACCTAAACCAGGGAACCTGTCCAGGGCAGGAATCAGTTGAGGTTTCGGTTGTTTCCGTTCCTCCATCTGATCGCTCTCTTCGGCCTCGTCCTCTAGCTCGGCCAAGGTTCATAGACCCAAATGGTCTTCAGAAGACCGCAGGAGATGCTGCCACTGAGTCAGCTTCCTCCGAGCTATCTAGCCACGCCAACAACCTCCTTGGTCGGTGGCAGGCTCTCTCCACTTGGCGACGTATGGTTTCAACACGTCTCCGTTCAGTGGGGGCGGGATTATATCTCCCATGGCTACAGGGTGGAATTCTATCCACCCGCCAAACAGATTTTTTTCTGTCAACTCCCCCCGGCTCCAAGGCCGCCGCCTTCTCACAGGCCGTGGCTTTTCTTGCAGGCCAGGGGAGTAATTGGACCGGTTCCCGACTGGGAACGGTTCTGAGATTTTTGCTTAAATCTATTCCTAGTCCCCGAAGAGGGCGGTGCCTTCCGACCTGGATCTTCAGCTTTTCAAGCATGGTCAGGTGTGGCGTTTTCACATGGAGTCTCGGTCTTGTTCCGTGTGCTTTTTCACCGGATCAATTAAGGACCCAGGGAGATTCCCTAGCAGCCATCGGCATCAGAGATGCCTATCTGCAGGTGTCAATCGCAGTTTCACACCAGCATTGGCTACGTTTTGCAATCGGAGTGGTCCAATTCGTGGCTCTTCCCTTGGGGTTAGCCACGGCCCCTCGAGTATTCTCATTGGGGCAACTGTGATTAGGGTCCTGCACCTCTAGGGATTGGCAGTGATCTTTTGCCCTGGACGGTCTTCTTGTCGGGGCTTCATCCAGTGCAGACTCTTAGCAGAGTGCTTCGCTCACTCTCGCCACTCTAACCAATTCGGGTGGCTTGTCATTCTGTCCAAGTCCACTCTGGCTTCGAACCAAAGGTTCCCAGGGACGCAATTCGAGACTCTGTCGGCACTTGTGAAGCTGCTCTTAGTCGAACAGTAGTCCCTCCGCTGGCGGTCGACGTCGTTCTATCAGACACCGAATACAGGTGCTGGTCAGATGGTGGCGTCAATGGAAGCGATTCCTTGCCCAGTTTCTCCTGCGTCCTCTGAGACTGGATGTTTTCCGCTGTACAAGCGAACTTCCTCCTTCCACGGGGTGGGGGCTTCGCCACTGACCTGGTGCTCGTTTCAGTGGTGGCTTCGGCCACTCTGTCTCAGGGACGCTCCTTCCTGGTCCCGTCCCGGGTGATCCTCACCAGGATGCTAGTCTATCCGCCTTGGGAGCAGTATATCTCCACCGTAGAGCACAGGGCGCTTGGACTCTGTCCGAATCAGCCCTCTGGATCAATGTTCTGGAAATCAGAGCTGTATTTCTAGCTCTCTAAGCCTTTCACCATCTGTTGGCGGCTAGGCACATTCGAGTCCAGTCGGACAACGTGACAGCGTTTTCCTACCTCAACTTCCAGGGCGGGACACTCAGCCGCCTGGCAATGTTGGCGGCTCAACGCATTCTTCAGTGGACGAGGGACTCCTAGTCCACCGTATCCGCAGCCCATATCCTAGATGTGAAAACTGCGAGGCAGACTATTTCAGCTGTCCAACCGTGGTCCACGATCCTCAGGTTTTGCGGCAGACGCACTGGTTCATGTTTGGTCCCAGTTTCGTCTCTTTTACGTATTTCACCCTCTAGCTCTTGTCCAGAGTCCTGCGCAAGATCAGTAAAGAGGGCCATCGGGTCATTCTCATACTCCAGACTGACCCAGGCAGGCTTGGTACCCCGACCTGCTCCTTCTGTCCGTTGGGTTGCCATGGCATCTTCCGGACCGTCCAGACCTTTTCTCAAAAGGTCCGTTTTTTCCGCCAGAATTCTGGACTCTCAGATTGACGGCGTAGCTCTTGAGTCCTGGATCTTGACGACTTCTGGTATCCTTCCTGAAGTCATCTCCACTATGACTCGAGCTCCAAAGTGTCTTTTGACCTTTTTGGCCTTGCCGACCCTCCTGTCCCTTCCACAGTCCGGTCTACAGCTAGGACTATCCCTCATTAAGGGACAGGCTTCGGCTCTGTCAGTGTGTGCCAGCGGCGTATCGTCCGGCTGGCTCCGGTGCGCTCCTTCAAGGGCGCATCTCACATCATTCCGCCTTTCCGGCGGCCTATGGAGCCCTGGGACCTTAATCCGGTCCTCACGGTTCCCGGAAACCCCCCTTTGCGCCTCTTAGGGAGTTTTTCTTTGTTTCATCTTTCACAGAAAGTAGTCTTTCTAGTGGCCATAATTTTCCGCCAGAGAGTTTTGGCTGCACTCTCTTCGGAGTCACCCCCTTTTTTGGTCTTTTGCATCAAGACAAGGTGGTCTCCGTCCGACTCCGGACTTTTTTCCCTAGGGTGGTTACTGCTTCCACCTTATCTGGGGCAATTTTCCTGCCTTCCCTTTGTCCGGCTCCTGTCATCGCTTTGAGGAAGCGTTGCATATCCTGGATCTGGTGCGGGCGCTCCGGATCTATGTGTCTCGCACCGCCGTTATTAGGCGGTGCACCTCTCTCTGGTGCTGACCGCTAGTCAGCGTAGCGGTCTCTCGGCATCTAAGCCGACCCTGGTTCGTTGGCTTAGGTCGGCCATTTCCGATGCCTATAAGTGTACTCTAGTGCCTTCCCCGCCGGGGATCAGGGCACACTTGATCAGACCTGTCGGTGCCTTTTGGGCTTTCAGGCACCAGGCTACGGCTCAGTAGGTCTGTCAAACTGCAGCTCGGATTAGTCTGCATACTTTTTCGAAGCACTACCCAAGGCATGCTCATGCTTTGGCAGACGCGGGCTTGGGCAGACGCATCTTTCAGGCGTCTGTCGCCCATCTGTGAAGTTAGGTTTCGCCTGCTTCTCAGTTGTCTGTTTATTCCCACCCATGGACTGCTTTAGAACGTCCCATGGTCTGGGTCTCCCATAGGAACGTAAAAGAAAAAGAGAATTTTGTTACTTACCGTAAATTCTTTTTCTTGTAGTTCCATCATGGGAGACCCAGCACCCTCCCTTTTGCCTGTTGGCAGGTTTCTTGTTCCGTGTGTTTTCACCGGCTGTTGTTGTTGTAGACAGAGGTTCCGGTTCTTCCGGGTTTTACTCTGTCTCTTCTTGTGGGTGGATGTCCTCCTTCAGCTTTTGCACTAAACTGGCTAGGACTGGCTAGCAGGGGGTGTATATGCTAGGAGGGAGGAGCTACACGTTTTGAGTGTAGTACTTTGTGTGTCCTCCGGAGGCAGTAGCTATACACCCCATGGTCTGGGTCTCCCATGACGGAACTACAAGAAAAAGAATTTACGGTAAGTAACAAAATTCTCTTTTTTTCACTGTAAAGCGCCATGGAATAAATAGTGCTATAATAATAAATAATAATAATATGTTCCTAACGAGGAGTCTAAATTATCACGGTGGCTCAGTGGTTAGCACTGCAGTCTTGCAGCACTAGGGTCCTTGGTTCAAATCCCACCAAGGACAACATCTGCAAGGAGTTTGTATGTTCTCCCAGTGTTTGCGTGGGTTTCCTCCGGGTTCTCCGGTTTCCTCCCACAATTCAAAAATATACTGATAGGGAATTTAGATTGTGAGCCCCAATGGGGACAGTGTTGCTGACGTATGTAAAGCGCTGTGGAATTAATAGCGCTATATAAATAAATAAATTATTATTATTTGAACAAACCACGCATCTTGGTAGTAATAATGGCCACTGACAATGCATGATGGCATATACCCGGCTTGCAGCTGGACACACACATGCATTACTCAATAGTTCTTTGTTGTTTAAATAATTTACTTAAAATAACATTGTTATTTTAGAGTTTAACTTTTGTGCCCTGCTTGCTTTAAAACATATTTGGCACAATAACAATTGAGTCTTTGAAAACTTGTTTTTATTTAAAGGCATAAATATTTATTTATAACGATTATTAACAGGATTATCAAAAATTTAGTCAAAAAATTTAGGTAAACAAAAAACATTAACGTCTTGCGGCAACCAGTCCCTCCATGTACTCGTGTACATTATCCTCATGTTTGCGGACAACAGCCCTCAGTCTATGAGCCGATGCCCACACAGTGGTTAGCACTGCAGCCTTGCAGCGCTGGGGTCTTGGGTTCAAATCCCACCAAGGACACATCTGCAAGGAGTTTGTATGTTCTCCCCGTGTTTGCGTGGGTTTCCTCCCACACTCCAAAGACATACAGATAGGGAATTTAGATTGTGAGCCCCAATGGGGACAGCGTTCCTGATGTATGTAAAGCGCTGCAGAATATGTTAGCGCTATATAAAAATAGAGATTTATTTATTATTATTTATTTATCACGGATTGTTGGGTATCCTGTTGATTTGAATGTGAAGTATTAATTTTTTTATTTAAAATATAATGTGACTGCATATTTAATATATTTAAACAAAACTATACAACACTGAGGCTGCTTTCACACCTCCGGTTTTTGCTGTGCGGCACAATCCGGCTCTTTGCAGAAAAAACGCAATCTTTTTTTTGCCGCCGGTTGCGTTTTTTCCGCATAGACTTTCATTAGTGCCGGATTGTGCCGCATGGCCTTGCGTTCAGTCCGGTTTTTGCCGGATGCGGCATATTTAGCCCATGCGGCGGCCGGATGGAACGATGCCCTGCTCTTTTTCTTGTCCGGCAAAACAAAGCGCATCGCGCTGCATCAGGCTGATGCGGCACTTTTTCCAATGCATGCCTATGGATGCCGGATGCGACGCGATGCGGCAAAAACCGCATCCGGCCGCCGCATGCGGTTTTTTGCACTGCGCATGCTCAGTAACATGCTGCAACCGGCAAAAAACGGGCGGGCCGCATGTAAAAAACTTATGCAAAGGATGCGGTTTTTTCGCCGCATCCATTGCATAGGTTTTAGAGCTGGATTTAGCTGCACTGCTAAAACCGGATGTGTGAAAGCAGCCTTACGATTTTGGGGATTCATTTGCTCCTCTTACCTTGAGGGTAACCAGCACCTATGTCCTGAAGTGATGCAGGTGAGTGACCTCCAGAGGAGGAATGTGGTGACATTGCAACTGATGGTTGAATTTCTGAAGTCACACTTTCTGCAGGTGATGAGTGGCTGAATGAAACAGGAGGGGTGGCAATAGGGGGTGGTGTCAGTGTGTTTTGGACTTTGTGATTGCAGAGCAGTTCCCGTTGGTGATGGAGTGGCTGGAGGTGATGGTGTTCCATCATGCTGTGGTTAGTTCTCGTCCGATTGTATGGAGACAACAAACAGCTATGATTAATGCATCCTAGGTTGTTGATTAGTATTTTTCCAAAAATATTTTTCATATGTTTAACCCCTTCACGACCGCGGGCAGTAAAATTACGTCCTATTTTAACGTGACTTAACGACCAGGGACGTAATTTTACTGCCTAAACTTCATTTGATTGCCGTGGCCATAGCAACGGCTTTCAAATGATGTCCCCTGCTGTTTCTTACAGCAGGGGACCTTTGCTTGACCCCAGGGGGGGTGGCATCGCCACCCCCTATCGACGATCGATGTGATTGGCTGTTCAAATCTGAACCGCCAACCACATCGATCGCACTAATTTCGGCAAAAATAATGCCCGAATTAGTGCGATCCTGTGAGATCCAGCTATGAGATGCCGCAGCTGCTGCAGCATATCATAGGTGGACCTCAAACATGTCTCCCCCAGCCCCTGCAGCACTGATTGGAGCGATCGTGCTATGACGCGCAATCGCTCCAATCAGTGTGCAGTGGGGCGGTCTGATCTGCCGGTGGCCGCCCTCCCCAGGCCTGTGCTGGCCTGTGAGCCCTCCCCCAACATGTCTGCAGCGTGGAGTGGCTGGTACTTTTGGTACCACGCCACCGCTGCTGCTGCCGCCGCCGCCTCTGATGTCTCCGCCGCTCCTGCTCCAATGGTAAGTATTCCGCTCAATGCGCGCTCCCGTGAAGGCCCCTGCGCGCTCCCGTGAAGGCCCCTGCCCGTGCCCCCCCCCGATCTGCCCCCCTACGCCCCGATCTGCCCCCCTATGCCCCGATCTGCCCCCCGGCATCCCGATCTGCGACCACCGCTGCTGCTGAGGTCACCGCTGCTGCTGCAAAGTGAGTACTGTGCTCACTTTGCAGCCCGTGCGCGCTCCCGTGGTGCCCCTGCGCGCTGCCGTGAAGGCCCCTGCCCGTGCCCCCCCCGATCTGCCCCCCTACGCCCCGATCTGCCCCCCTACGCCCCGATCTGCCCCCCGGCATCCCGATCTGCTACCACCGCTGCTGCTGAGGTCACCGCTGCTGCTGCAAAGTGGGTACTGTGCTCACTTTGCAGCCCGTGCGCGCTCCCGTGGTGCCCCTGCGCGCTGCCGTGATAGCCCCTGCCGTGCCCCCCCCCGCGATCTGCTCCCCCCAACCACCCCCCCCCCCCCCCGACATCCCGATCCGCTCCCCCCGCGATCTGACTGCCTCCCCCATTATTTCTATTCTGCTTCTGCAGCTCCCTCTCCGGTCTCCCCCTCTGCTCTCCCCCCTCCCCCTCTGCTCTCACCCCCCCCCCCCTCTGCTCTCACACCCCCCCCCCCCCCTCTGCTCTCACTCCCCCCCCTCTGCTCTCACCTCTCCCCCTCTGCTCTCCCCCGACGTCCTCTTACCTGTCTTCACCGGCCTGATCACATCTGCGTCCATCGCTGGGTCCTTCCTGGGCATTCTGCTGATCTGCCTGCTGCTCCTGTAAAGCTGTCCATCTCTCTGCCATCTGTTCCTCTGCAGCTCTTCTGGTCAGTGATCCTCCTGCTAGTCCTCTGGGTACTGTGAGTATAACTTTTTTTTTTTTTTCCGTATCCCCTGTCCATTTTTACACCTCATCCGTCCGTGCATCCCGCCAAGCGCTGATCAGGAATGCAGATAACGGATCGGCATCCCTGCTCAATTTTTGGCGTGACTTTTTTTTTTCCGTATCCCCGACGCTTTTTGTATCTCATCCGTCCGTGCGTCCCGCCAAGCGCTGATCAGGGATGCAGATAACGGATCGGCATCCCTGCTCAATTTTTGGCGTGACTTTTTTTTTCGTATCCCCGACGCTTTTTGTATCGCATCCGTCCGTGCGTCCTGCCAAGCGCTGATCAGGGATGCACATAACGGATCGGCATCCCTGCTCAATTTTTGGCGTGACTTTTTTTTCCGTATTCACGACGCTTTTTGTATCGCATCCGTCCGTGCGTCCCGCCAAGCGCTGATCAGGGATGCACATAACGGATCGGCATCCATGGTCAATTTTTGGCGTGACTTTTTTTTTTCCGTATTCACGACGCTTTTTGTATCGCATCCGTCCGTGCGTCCCGCCAAGCGCTGATCAGGGATGCACATAACGGATCGGCATCCATGGTCAATTTTTGGCGTGACTTTTTTCCGTATTCACGACGCTTTTTGTATCGCATCCGTCCGTGCGTCCCGCCGAGCACTGATCAGGGATGCACATAACGTATCTGCATCCATGGTCAATTTTTGGCGTGACTTTTTTTTTTACGTATCCCCGACGCTTTTTTTTATCGCATCCGACCGTGCGTCCTGCAGCGGCCGATCAGTGCACTGCGTCTGTGCGTTTGAAAAGTCAAATGGCGCTCCTTCTCTTCTGAGCCCCGCCATGCGCCCAAACAATTACTTTCCACCACATATGAGGTATCTGCGTACTCAGGAGAAAATGCACAATACATTTTATGGTGCATTTTTTCCTGATAGCCTTGTGAAAAAAAAGCTACCTAGTTGAAGCAACCGTTTTGTGGTAAAAAAAAAATTTTTTCTTTTCACGGCTCAACGCTATAAACTTCTGTGAAGTCCCCAGGTGTTCAAAGTGCTCACCAAACATCTAGAACAATTATTTGAGGGCTCTAGTTTCCAAAATGGGGTCACTTGTGGGGGAGCTCTATTGTTTAGGCACCTCAGGGGGTCTTCAAACCCGACATGGCGTCCGCTAACAGGTGCAGCTAATTTTGCACTCAAAAATTCAAATGGCGCTCCTTGCCTTCCGAGCACTGCTGTGTGTCCAAACATTTGATTTCCACCACATATGAGGTATCTGCGTACTCAGGAGAAAATGCACAATACATTTTATGGTGCATTTTTTCCTGTTACCCTTGTGAAAAAAAAAGCTACCTAGTTGAAGCAACCGTTTTGTGGTAAAAAATTTTTTTTTTCTTTTCACGGCTCAACGCTATAAACTTTTGTGAAGCCCCCAGGGGTTCAACGTGCTCACCAAACATCTAGAAAAATTATTTGAGGCCTCTAGTTTCCAAAATGGGGTCACTTGTGGGGGAGCTCCATTGTTTAGGCACCTCAGGGGGTCTTCAAACCCGACATGGCGTCCGCTAATGAGTGCAGCTAATTTTGCGTTCAAAAATTCAAATGGCGCTCCTTCCCTTCCGAGCTCTGCTGTGCGCCCAAACAATTGATTTTTACCACATATGGGGTATCAGCGTACTCAGGAGAACATGCACAATAAATTGTAGGGTGGACTTTCTCTTTTCTCCCTTGTAAAAATGAAAATTTTATGGCTAAAGTAACATTTTTGTGTTAAAAAGTAAAATTTTCATTTTTTCCTTCCACATTGCTTTGGTTCCTGTGAAGCACCTAAAGGGTTAATAAACTTATTGGATGTGGTTTTGAGCAGTGTGAGGGGTGTAGTTTTTAGAATGGGGTCACTTTTGGGTATTTTCTGTCACCTAGGCCTCTCAAAGTCACCTCAAATGTAATGTGGTCCCTAAAAAAATTATTTTGTAAATTTTGTTGGAAAAATGAGAATTTGCTGATGAACTTTGACCTCTTCTAACTTCCTAACGGAAAAAAAATTTGTTTCGAAAATTGCGCTGATGTAAAGTAGACAAGTGGGAAATGTTATTTAGTAACTATTTTGTGTGACATATCTCTCAGATTTATGGGCATAAATTTTCAAAGTTTGAAATTTGCGAAATTTTCAAAATTTTCGCCAAATTTCCTAAATTTTCACAAATAAACGCAAAACATATCGGCCTAAATTTACCACTGACATGAAGTACAATATGTCACGAAAAAACAATCTCAGAATCGCCAGGATCCGTTGAAGCGTTCCAGAGTTATAACCTGTCAAAGTGACACTGGTCAGAATTGCAAAAAATGGCCCGGTCATTAGGGTGTTTTAGTGGCCGGGGGTGAAGGGGTTAAAGTATTGGGCATGGTACATTTCTCAACATAATAATAATAATACAGTGGAACCTCGCTTAACGAGTAACCCTCTTAACGAGAATTTCGCTTAACAAGCAAAGCTTTCTGTAAATTTGTAACCCGCTTTACGAGAAAGCTTTGCTGTACGAGCGAAATTCTCACCGCACACACTTCCGGTTTCGTCCATCCACCGCGCTCTGACCCGCACGTGCAGTCCACACAAGCACACACATGTATGCAGAAACACACACTCATGCACGCACATACAGTATTATGCTCACCTTACCTTCCGTTCCACCGCCGGCCTCATGGATCTTGAAGTTCCCGGGTACATCGCGACGTCCTCGCAGCGAACTACAAGACCCAGGAGGCCGGCAATGGAACGAAGATAAGGTGAGCATGTAATATGTGCGTGTGCATGTGTGTTTGTGTGAGTTTGTACGTGTGTGGAATGACAGAATAGGGGACCAGGATGGGACATTTAACCCGTTGTGGAACGAATCGTCAGCATTGCAATGATTTCCTATGGGAGATCTTGCTTTGCTGAACGAGTAACTTGTTTAACAAGCACAGTCCCAGAACGGATTGTTCTCGTTAAGCAAGGTACCACTGTAATAATAATAAAGTTTATTTATATAGCGCCAACATATTCCGCAGCACTTTACACTCCGGTGGGGGGTTGTATAAACAAAAACAAAACAAAATAGTACACAATTCAACAGCTACAGTAGGAATGAGGGCCCTGTTCGAAAGCTTACAATCTATGGGGAAATGGGGGGGGGGACACAAAAGGTGAAGCACACTTGTAGATCTGGCCGGCCATCGTTATGCTAGTTTATTGGTTACATACTTGTAGACTGTGAGCCCTCGCGGGTAGGGACCTCCGTCCTCCTGTACCAGTCTTGTATTGTTTATGATTATTGTACTTGTCCCTATTATGTACACCCCTTTCACATGTAAAGTGCCATGGAATTGATGGCACTATAATAATAAATAATAATAATAACATATAAAGATGAATGATTTGGTCTTTAGACAGTAACCTTTTGGGTGCCCTTACGTGCTATTGGTTGTATGTAGGATGTGAGGACAGAAATAGGAGAGAGAAGGTTACGAGAAGCATTTAGAAGGTGGGACGGGGGAGAGTTAGGTTAGTAGGTTATGATGATAAGCTTTGTCTGAAGAGATGTGTTTTTAATGTACGCTTAAAAACTTGGGGGCTGGATATTAGTCGCATTCTTTGGGGTAGTGCATTCCAGAAAACTGGCGCGGCACGAGAAAAGTCTTGGAGACGGAGGTGAGAGGTTCGTATTATGGAGGATGTTAGTCTAAAGGGTGCTTTACACGCTACGACACCGCTAGCGATCTCGTTAGCGATTTGACACGCCAGATCGCAGATGCGATCTGCCAAGATCGCACATAGGTCGTTTTTATAGCGCCGGTCACATGTGCAATCTCGGCAGATCGCATCTGCGATCTGGCATGTCACATCGCTAATGAGATCGCTAGTGATGTCGCAGCGTGTAAAGCACCCTTTAAGATCATTTGCGGAACAAAGGGGGCGGGTAGGATGATAGACAGAGATGAGGGATGAGATATATGGTGGTGCAGAGCTGTGGAGAGCTTTGTGGGTGAGGGATAGGAGTTTGTATTGTACATTACTAGCAAAGGTCAGAAAAATGCAATGTAGACCATACACAACATTCCTATGTGCACCTTGTTTTTTCCTGCAGCAGCGGCAAACGTTGATGTGACTCTGAAGATGCTAAACCTTTTGTGTAATTTTTGTGACGCATATAAGTTTTGTGCGCATTTGCATCATTTTCCTTACCCACGACAAATGACAAGCTATTTATGTTATCTTTTTTTGTTTGGTTGTCTTAGGCTGAGACCGCACTTTGCGTTCTTCTACTTGCATTTCTAAACGCACGTTTTGGGCTTAATTGATTTGACCAAAGTTGCCTTTTTCTGAACTTTAGCGCTGAAAACGCATGCGTATTTACCGCGTTTTAGATGCGTTTTCAGCGCTTTTTACATGCTTTTTCACCTGCGTTTTGACAGATGCGTTTTGCACATTAAGACACTGCTAAATAAAGTTTAAATAGTCAAACAAAATAAAAAAAAGTGAAAAAAAGGAACACAGAATTTTAGAAATAATTTAAGAAAGAGAAATTTAATAAAATTATAGCGGTAATATACTATTTATTTGAAAAATAGCAAAAAAATTAGTAATTTTCTTTAATTTTATTGTCGGACTGTGTGTGTGTAAAGGGACATATGAAATTATTATTTTAATGTCCAAAAATCATGCGATTTGGTAGTCTGCACATAAGAAGCAGGTAAAACGCAGGAATTTGAAGGATTCTTGGTTTTTGCCATTTCTCATTGACTTCAATGTTAGCAAAACGCACCCAAAATGGCAAAAACAATTGACATGCTGCTTCTTTGAACGCATGTTTTTTGCCAAATATATATACGGTATGTTTACATGTTGAAGTTTGTTGGGCGGGGCGACGTTGGAAGATGCGTATTGACGTCACTGTAATACCATCCACTATTGCGCGGATGCGTTACCAAAGTTCTGCATATGCGTTTCTTTATATTAAACATGGAGTATACAGATCTCCAACAAGTTCAGAAACGCTGGTCGGTAATGATATGACGCGCATGTGGCAGTATCTATGTTTATGCGTGCACGCTGGTGGAATCCTTATTTGAGAAAAGATTTTTATGTCCTAACAAAAATCATGTTGGGAAGTGTTATAAATGTTGCAGTGTTTGTGTGTGTATGTTTGGTGTCCATGTAATATTTTTAACCTTTCCCAAACGTTGTTAATTAAAAAATATTTGTTAGGTTAATATTTGTTTGCAAAAAAAAAAAAAAAATTAAAAATTTTTTTTGTCATTGTATGGTTTTTGTATCGGCTAATGTTTGTCTTCCTGACTTTGTATTCAGTAATCATAGTTTTGTTTTTTTTATTTTTTTTATAAACATGTTATGTCCTCCATTAGGAGGTATATGTACAGTGCCTACAAGTAGTATTCAACCCCCTGCAGATTTAGCAGGTTTACACATTCGGAATTAACTTGGCATTGTGACATTTGGACTGTAGATCAGCCTGGAAGTGTGAAATGCACGGCAGCAAAAAAGAATATTATTTCTTTTTTTTTTTTTAAATTGTGAAAAGTTTATTCAGAGGGTCATTTATTATTCAACCCCTCAAACCACCAGAATTCTGTTTGGTTCCCCTAAAGTATTAAGAAATATTTCAGGCACAAAGAACAATGAGCTTCACATGTTTGGATTAATTATCTCTTTTTCCAGCCTTTTCTGACTAATTAAGACCCTCCCCAAACTTGTGAACAGCACTCATACTTGGTCAACATGGGAAAGACAAAGGAGCATTCCCAGGCCATCAGAGACAAGATCATGGAGGGTCACAAGGCTGGCAAGGGGTACAAAACCCTTTCCAAGGAGTTGGGCCTACCTGTCTCCATTGTTGGGAGCATCATCCGGAAGTGGAAGGCTTATGGAACTACTGTTAGCCTTCCACGGCCTGGACAGCCTTTGAAAGTTTCCACCCGTGACGAGGCCAGACTTGTCCGAAGAGTCAAGGCTAACCCAAGGACAACAAGGAAGGAGCTCCGGGAAGATATCATGGCAGTGGGGACAAAGGTTTCAGTCAATACCATAAGTAACGTACTCCACCGCAATGGTCTCCGTTCCAAACGAGCCTGTAAGGTACCTTTACTTTCAAAGCGTCATGTCAAGGCTCGTCTACAGTTTGCTCATGATCACTTGGAGGACTCTGAGACAGACTGGTTCAAGGTTCTCTGGTCTGATGAGACCAAGATCGAGATCTTTGGTGCCAACCACACACGTGACGTTTGGAGACTGGATGGCACTGCATACGACCCCAAGAATACCATCCCTACAGTCAAGCATGGTGGTGGCAGCATCATGCTGTGGGGCTGTTTCTCAGCCAAGGGGCCTGGCCATCTGGTCCGCATCCATGGGAAGATGGATAGCACGGCCTACCTGGAGATTTTGGCCAAGAACCTCCGCTCCTCCATCAAGGATCTTAAGATGGGTCGTCATTTCATCTTCCAACAAGACAACGACCCAAAGCACACAGCCAAGAAAACCAAGGCCTGGTTCAAGAGAGAAAAAATCAAGGTGTTGCAGTGGCCTAGTCAGTCTCCTGACCTTAACCCAATTGAAAACTTGTGGAAGGAGCTCAAGATTAAAGTCCACATGAGACACCCAAAGAACCTAGATAACTTGGAGAAGATCTGCATGGAGGAGTGGGCCAAGATAACTCCAGAGACCTGTGCCGGCCTGATCAGGTCTTATAAAAGACGATTATTAGCTGTAATTGCAAACAAGGGTTATTCCACAAAATATTAAACCTAGGGGTTGAATAATAATTGACCCACACTTTTATGTTGAAAATTTATTAAAATGTAACTGAGCAACATAACTTGTTGGTTTGTAAGATTTATGCATCTGTTAATAAATCCTGCTCTTGTTTGAAGTTTGCAGGCTCTAACTTATTTGCATCTTATCAAACCTGCTAAATCTGCAGGGGGTTGAAGACTACTTGTAGGCACTGTATGTATGTTTATTGTACTTTTAAAAAAAAAAAAAAATTCCATAAAATTAAATAATAATAGGGTTTTTCTTTTTATAAAAAAAAATGTCATTTGTATGTTTTTTGTGTCGGCTAATGTTTGTCTTCCTGACTTTGTATTCTGTAATCATAGTTTGTTTTTTATTTTTTTATAAACATGCCATGTCCTCCATTAGGAGGTACATGTATGTATGTTTATTGTACTTTAAAAAAAAAAAAAAAATTCCATAAAATTAAATAGGGTGTTTTAAACAATTAAATTAAATTAAACAATAATTGTCAATTTTTTTTATTGACAAATATTCAAATAGTAAAGAACTTGAAAATAAAAAAAGGGATTTTACACTTGGCATTGGTGGTAACACAGAAATAAACTCACCAAAAATATATGCTATCATAAATCCAAACAAAAAAATATGTAAAATCAAGTTTAGCAATCCAAACATCCGGGACCTAGAAATAAATCAAAATATAAAACATTATAACAAATTATTCTGCCAGCTCACCGCCCCTGGACCATTAAAGTAGGTACAATACCGTTCTCTATTTGATAAAGCATCAAAACGACTACGTCCAGAGGGGGTGGTGAGGGGTGGGCAAGGAGGCTAGGTGAGGGTCATGACCTCGCCAAGCACCCAAAACAACTTCCCCATTTGCATTGGCATCAGTATCAGCATATCCAGGAGGTCTGTAGGTCTCACAATCCCTTTTGCGTAGGAAATTATGGAGTAATGGAGGCCAATACGACACTATTGAGGCCAGCTTCAAATTGATTGGTGTTGCAAAAACTCGAAACCTGCTTGCCATGATGCCAAGTGCATTTTCCACAACTCGCCGTGCTCTAGATAGTCTATAATTAAAGACACGGCAAGATGCAGACAATGTAGATGGGGAATAGGGTTTCAATAAATGCGTTTGTAGGGGGAATGCCTCATCTCCCACTACTACAAAATTTAAATTGGCACAATTTGCAGAGTTAAGCCTGCTTTACACGTTACAATTACACATACGATCTCGTATGCGATCGCACCCGCCCCCATCGTATGTGCGGCACATTCAATTTGTTGCCCGTGTCGCACAAACAATTAAATCCCGTCACACGCACTTACCCGTCCATACGACCTCGAGGTGGGCGGCGAACATCCTCTTCCTGAAGGGGGAGGGACGTTCGGCGTCACTGCAACGTCACACAGCAGCCGGCCAATAGAAGTGGAGGGGCGGAGATGAGCGGGACGTAAACATCCCGCCCACCTCCTTCCTTCCGCATTGCAGGCGGGACGCAGGTAAGATGTGTTAATCGTTCCCGGGGTGTCACACACTGCGATGTGTGCTGCCTAAGGAACATTGAACAACCGGAAGTTCAATTTTTAGATTTTGAACGACGTGTATGCGATCAACGTGTTTTCGTACAATCTGGGTCGCACGTAGGTTTCACACGCTACAACAACACTAACGATGCCGGATGTGCGTCACTTACGACGTGACCCCGCCGACACATCGTTAGATTTTTTGTAGCATGTAAAGCCCGCTTTAGGAGGAAATGGAAAATCACATCTGGAAAGGCGTTGGCCAAAAATGGTGTTTTCTAACACACCCCTATCTGAGACCCTACCATTCATGCCAACATCCACTGTGATGAACTCATACTGGGAGTGGACTAGGGCCATTAGTATGATACTAAAGTAGGCTTTGTAATTATAATAGTAAGATCCAGTGTTGGGTGGCTGTGTTACACGGATGTGTTTTCCATCCAATGCCGCCCCACAATTGGGAAACTGCCATTGGCTTGCAAAGCCTTCACCTATTCTTGGCCAATCCTTAGCTATTTTAAGGAACGGCATGTAGTCACGAAGACAGTGTATTATTGCCTCACATGTTTCAGGAATTAACGAACTCAGCAGGGCCCGGGAAACAGCTGCAGAATATTGAAGGTCCGTTAGTGACCGGCCAGTGGCGAGGTAATGCAGGGTGACGGCTGCATGTTCCTCAGCAGGGACAGCAGCACGCATCACGGTGTCCTTTCTCAGAATATATGGATGCACACATAAATAAATAAATAATTTTTTTTTTTATATAGCGCTAACATTCCACAGCGCTTTACATACATCAGGAACACTGTCCCCATTGGGGCTCACAATCTAAATTCCCTATCTGTATGTTTTTGGAGCGTGGGAGGAAACCGGAGTACCCGGAGGAAACTCATGCAAACACGGGGAGAACATACAAAGTGCTTGCAGATGGTGTCCTTGGTGGGATTCGAACCCAGGACCCCAGCGCAGCAAGACTGCAGTGCTCACCACTGAGCCACCATGCCGCACACAGTTAACAATGTATGCAAATGACCCTTCGGACATCCGCAGGTAGTTCCTAAAATCATGAGGATGTTTTTCTTGCAAGTCACAAAGTAGCTGCATATGTGTGATCTCTGGGCGTCTCATCAGCTACTCACGAGACCACAAACGTCGTCTATGCCGAGTGCCTTGTGGTGGTTGTTCCTCCTCCTCCAAGGACGCAGTTAGAATTAACCCAACTGTCAACACTGCATCTTCAGCATTGGAGAGCATGGTGTCTCTGCATTAGCAAAAAAAAATATCAGTGGTGTGGCTCAGGCAGTTTTTTTTTTTTGGATTTTCCATTCATAAATCCAACATTTTTGAACAGCACAATAATGTATATGTTACATAACTACAAAAAAATAATAATTTACCGCCAAATTTAGATGTGGGTTTGCAAAATTAAAAAATATCCACAAGAACAGGGTCTATAAGACATTTAGAATTAAAAATAAACGTACCCAAAGGAAGCTCTGTAAAAGGGACCAAATGCAGTAGTTGCCAAATGAACCGCAAACACGCCACAGCTGAGCTCTGAAATGAGACACAAACAGGACCGCAGACAGGGACAAATGACTTAAATAACACTTTGCGTCCGCCTTATAAACCACGGCGGACAAATCTGAACGCAGTTGTGAACACCAATCATAGCGGGGGATCGTGAAACATTGCGTGTAGAGACACGCCCGCGTCGCAGATGACGTACGCACTAACGATGTTGTTCATTGTTGCCAGGGTGTCACACGTATCAATCTGTCTGCTGTGTATGACAAGTCGAACGATATTTAGAAAATGAACGACGTGTATGCGATCAACGATTTTCACTACTTTTGCGATCGTTCAGGGTCGTTCGTAGGTGTCACACGCAACGACATGGCGAACGATGCCGGATGTGCGTGACCGAAACCGTGACCCCGACGACATATGTCCCGCTAAATTGATGTGTGTAACGTGCCCTTTAGGCCCGTTTCACACGTCAGTGAAAAACACTGACGTTCTTTACTGACTTGTAAAACACGCACATGTCCCTCCGTGTTCCGTGATTCACGGCACACGTGGGTTGTCCATGTGCAATCCGTGATTGCAAATGGACATTACTCACCTGCCTTCGCTCCTGCTGTCCATGGTGCTGAACTCCTTGGCTCTGCAGCGTCTGCCCACCGCTCTCTGCAGCTACTTCCGGGTCGGCTGTTCCTGCTTTCATGAATATTCATGAGCTGGGCAGGAGCTGCACAGCGCGTCGCTGGAAAGGTGAGTTGAAAATGTTTATTACTTGATATGTCAGTGTTTTTCTGGTACGTGTTTCACGGATCACACACGGATCACACCATAGTGTGGTCCGTGGGTCATCAGTGATGCCAGAAAAAAACAGACTTGTCTCGGTGCAGAATCACGGACACGGGTGTACGCTGCACGGAGACACGTTCAGTGAAAAATCACTGATGTGTGAGCAGACCCATTGATTATGATGTGTCTGCGTATGTCAGTGATTCTGGTACGTACAAAAAAAAGCACATACGTACCAGAATCACTGATGTGTGAAGGGGGCCTTAGACTGGACAATCCCTTTAATTTGAATAGATTGATGGAACAGTAGTTTATTCTTTTTCCCTCATTGGTTCAAATCACGGTCCCAGTTCCCTTTTGTGCCCTAGTGAAAATTGTGACTTTCTGCTCTATTTGGAGACAAACTGAGAGCTTTCTCATCAAAGGATTCAGTTTAAACATCCCTTGCAAAGTAATAAAATTATCAGTAGGGGCATGTGGCACCTATTTGAGGCCAGCCTTACAACAAGACTAGGGGTAGACTGAGTATATCCCTAGATTTGTTGTCAGGCTCTTTAAAAGACCGGACATTAACTTACTGGTAGCTACATGAAGTAGCACTAGTGAGATATTTTTTCTGTTTTGGAGAGAATTCATTTGCATGGTTTTCCCGTAGAACAGTGCTCACAAGACTGCATACACAACTGGTCTTCATAAATAGGACCAGCCCACCCCACCCATAAAGCCCCATCAAGGGCCCCCATTATAGCTAGCACATGAGGGTTGTCATTTTTGTAGACTCCAAAGTGTCATATTTAAAGGGAACCTGTTCGGTGTCCTGATGGTCCCCAACCACTACTATAGCTGTATGGGTGCAGAGTTCTTTAAATTGTGTTTGTATCTAAGTTAAGGTGCATTTACACTACACAAATATCGTGAACGAGTTTTCCTTGAAACTCTTGTTCATGATAATCTGCAGAATAAACAGATCACCCAAGGAATGAGCAAAGCACTTGTTCGTCAGGTGAAACGTTCTGGGCAGCACATCGTGCTGTGTAAACCAGACTTGTGCTGCCGAGAACTATGGCTGCCTATTCACACTGAGCTTGCTATTACAGACGGTTCTGTGCGCATCTAAACCGGGCTCTGCATCTAAACCAGGCTCCGCATCTAAACTGGGCTCCGCATCTAAACTGGGCTCTGCATCTAAACCATGCTCTGCATCTAAACCGGGCTAACCATGCTCTGCATCTAAACCAGGCTCTGCATCTAAACCGGGCTAACCCTGCTCTGCATCTAAACCAGGCTCTGCATCTAAACTGGGCTCCGCATCTAAACTGGGCTCCGCATCTAAACCAGGCTCTGCATCTAAACCATGCTTTGCATCTAAACTGGGCTAACCATGCTCTGCATCTAAACCAGGCTCTGCATCTAAACCGGGCTCTGCATCTAAACCGGGCTCTGCATCTAAAACCGGCTCTGCATCTAAACCGGGCTATGCATCTAAATCGGGCTCTGCCTGTATAAATGAGCTGATATACAACCGCCGATCAGCAAACAAGTAACCGACTGGCTGGTGTAAATGGACTTTCACTAACGCTGCCACCTTTTGAAAAAATGTAGGCTTTATCACGCACCTCCACATATGCAAGAAAAGTGCAGGACTAGTCACGGTGGCTCAGTGGTTAGCACTGCAGTCTTGCAGCACTGGGGTCCTGGGTTCAAATCCCACCAAGGACAACATCTGCAAGGAGGTTGTATGTTCTCCCCGTGTTTGCGTGGGTTTCCTCCGGGTTCTCCGGTTTCCTCCCACGCTCCAAAGACATACAGATAGGGAATTTAGATTGTGAGCCCCAATGGGGACAGTGTTCCTGATGTATGTAAAGTGCTGCGTAATATGTTAGCGCTATATAAAAATAAAGATTTGATTTGCTGGGGTATTTCATCTTCCAGAATAGTCCTGTGTTGGACATGCAGCAGAACAAAACGACGTTCTTCAATCATTTCACTATTAGTATGTGGATAAAACACCCACCCAGCTACATTAGTGGTTGGGGACCGTCAGTGAACCTGACATGTTCCCTCTTAATTAAAGGGTTATTCCTATCTCCATGATCCTGTCCCAATAATTAGTAGGTGTAATAATATTAGCAAACATCTGCAATTAGAAATGTAGTATAGTTGTTCTGATTCACTATGTTGCTTACCTCATGTACAGGGCATTGCAGCTTAGGTATCAGCCAGGGTTGCGACCGTTATAGTGACAGTTAGTTAGTTGCTCATGGTTGTAACCATGGATACCTAAGCTGCAATGCCCTGCACATGAGGTAAGAGACATGGCTATATCAGGAAAACTATACTACATTTCTAATTGGAGGTAGTTGCTAATATTATTATTACACCTACTACATATATGGTTAGGGTCTTGGAGATGGGAATACACCTTTTAAGTTTTGGGCAGGAGGAGTCATGTGGTCAATGCTTATGACCTTACACATATGCATACCAATTCTTTCAAAAAAGGTGTTGTCCAGTTTCAAAAATATGTTTTCATTATCCTCAAGATCCTCCTGGCCAAAGTGGTTAGGCTGAGCGCCTCTTGCTCCGGGGTGCCTGTGCCATATCCTCCACTCCTCTCCTACTGATACACCGTTCCCCCACAGTCTCCATTAGAGATGGTGCACGCTGTTCATGGGACCTGGTCCAGCGTTGTCGTCGGTAAGCTGTGGCCGCTGGACGGTATCCCTATGATTTGCCTCCTACCTCATGGCCTGATGCGACGTCGTGTGTGCATCAATCCACAACATTGTGCCAGAACAAAGAGCAGAGGCAGGAGATGGTCAGCGGTTATCCCGTCCGGCGTATTGGGGTGCACCATCTCCAGTCACCATGCTTCTCCCCCTGTAGAGACAGCAAGTGAGTGCTGTAGCCAATCTCTTGGCAATCCATTTGATTTCTCCTTATAGACAAATAGAGCACATATTGATAGGTTTACCCACAGATTACGTCTGGTTTCTTGTGTTCTTAGCTGTGAGGCTTTTTATAAACGGACTTAAAGGGGATGCCCACTACTGTAGGATAGGTCATCATTATTGGATCGGTACCCCGACTGTAGCTGATACCAGCCTCAGTGGCGATAGGTCATCATTATGGGATCTGCACCTCCATCAATCTCCCCAGTGGGGATAGGCCATCATTATAGGATCTCCACCTCCACCAATCAGCTGTCACCTGCCCCAATGGGGATAGGCCATCATTATGGGATTGGCACCACCATTGGTCAGCTGTCCCCTGCCCCAGTGGGGTAGGTCATCATTATGGGATTGGCACCCCCATTGATCAGCTGTCACCTGCCTAAGTCGGGATAGGTCATCATCATGGAATTGGTACCCCCATTGATCAGCTGTCACCTGCCCCAGTGGGGATAGGCCATCATTATGGGATTGGCACCCCCATTGATCAGCTGTCACCTGCCCCAGTGGGGATAGGCTATCATTATGGGATTGGCATCTCCATTGATCAGCTGTCACCTGCCCCAGTGGGGATAGGCCATCATTATGGGATTGGCAACTCCACCGATCAGCTGTCACCTGCCCCAGTGGGGATAGGCTGTCATTATGCGATTGGCGCCCCCATTGATCAGCTGTCCCCTGCCCCAGTGGGTATAGGTCATCATTATGGGATTGGCGCCCCCATTGATCAGCTGTCACCTGCCCCAGTGGGGATAGGCCGTCATTATGCGATTGGCGCCCCCATTGATCAGCTGTCACCTGCCCCAGTGGGGATAGGCCATCATTATGGGATTGGCACCCCCATTGATCAGCTGTCACCTGCCCCAGTGGGGATAGGCTATCATTATGGGATTGGCATCTCCATTGATCAGCTGTCACCTGCCCCAGTGGGGATAGGCCATCATTATGGGATTGGCAACTCCACCGATCAGCTGTCACCTGCCCCAGTGGGGATAGGCCATCATTATGCGATTGGCACCTCCACCGATCAGCTGTCACCTGCCTCAGTGGGGATAGGTCATCATTATGGGATTGGCACCTCCACCGATCAGCTGTCACCTGCCCCAGTGGGGATAGGCCATCATTATGGGATTGGCACCTCCACCGATCAGCTGTCACCTGCCCCAGTGGGGATAGGCCATCATTATGGGATTGGCACCTCCACCGATCAGCTGTCACCTGCCCCAGTGGGGATAGGCCATCATTATGGGATTGGCACCACCATTGATCAGCTGTCACCTGCCTCAGTGGTTTATCGGATATTAACCTTGTACTGGGTGGAGCACATGAGGCCAGTACATTGTTTAGTGGCCAAGTGCCGCATCTTATCTACTTTTCACCTGAACAAAGATATTTTTCTTTCTTGTTGTGGCTGCCATTGTTAGTCACAAGAAATGCAAACATATGATTGTCTCAGAAATTGATTGATAAACCATGCGCAAAACATTTGTATAATCAGTTTCAAATTGCAGTGTAATTGCACCAAGTCTCACTCAGCGATCTTCATTTCTTCTTTCGTTTTCAGACCCCATGACATGCAGTTTGCAGCCTGATCCAAGTTACTGTTGTAGGAGTGTCTCTCCCAGTAATACAGGCTGGATGTGACCTCTATATGTATCCAAGGTGCTGAGGTTTTCAGTAGTTCATCGATCATACCAAGTGATGGGCGAGCATGCTCGACACTGCTCGTTACTCGATCGAGCATCGGGGTGCTCCCACGCAACTCTAGTACCAAGTATAATGGAAGTTAATGGGAAACTCGAGCATTTTCAAACTCGGATGCTTGAGCCGTGATTGAGTAACGAGCTGTGGCGAGCACGCTTGCTTATCACTAATCATAACAAGTTCTATCCTATGTCTATCTTGTACTAATTTGCCCTTCTTGGGCTTTCCTCTTTATTACCTGTTTTGTCTGCCTTCCACGAGACTGTAAATGCTCTCTGTCCTCTCCACATTGTAGAGGTCTGTGCCCTAACCTTCCCCTTTCCTGCTGCTATCGCAAAAACCACAAGCAGGGGATCTAACGAATGTGTAACATTTGCAGCAAAATTGTAGATTTTTTTTAATGAAGACTGGAAACAAATGAACATTAAACATTTGAGCAAAGGTGTGCACAGACTTTAATGTGTTTGGTGGAGTCAGTGCCTATAGCTGACCTCTAATATGTCATTTGCAGGAAAGTCCAGATGATTTATTTGCACCTTTGACCCCAGAATCACTTGGCGATCATGATGACGAGGACAGCGATGATATGTCAAACTTTATAGTAGAGGATGAAGAGGAAAATGATGGTGAAGATGCTGATAACCCGCCCTCAAGCTATAAGGACCTGTTCAGGAAACATCACATTTCCCTGTGTAAGCGCCAGTGTATGATAACACTGAAGGATACAGCAGATTATTTGCTTTTGATGGTTGCGGAAAAAAAAAAGCATAGTTACATAGGTTAAAAAAAGCCCTAGGTCCATCTAGTTCACCCTTCCTCCACCAATTATATATTTTGTCATTATGTTATTTATAACCGAAAATGTTATGTGTACTGAGGAAATCATCCAGCCTTTTTTTAGAAGCTGTTAGGGTATGTGCGCACTAGGCGTTTTTTTCACGCTGCGTTTTTATGTGCGTTTTTGTCTCAAAAAACGCACCCGCGGCTAAAAAACGCGATAAAAACGCATGCGTTTTTACCGCGATTTGGTGTGTTTTTCCTGCGTTTATGCTCACTGCGTTTTTAATCAGTGCACAATGCCATTAAAGATTGTTGATGAAAAAAAAAAGGTCTGATGTCATTTCCTTCTTCAAAATGTTCATTGTATGCAGGAGAGCAGACAGCTGCAGAACTAGTGTATGCAGGAGAGCAGATAGCAGCTGCAGAACTACAAGTCTCAGCATCCTCCATCCAGGACTGTATGCAGGAGTTTTTTGTCCCCCAAAAAAATGACGTGGGCTTCGCCATATTTTTGTATGCTAGCCGGGTACAGCAGGCAGGTACGGGCTGCCCCCAACCCCCAGCTGCCTATTTGTACCCGGCTGGGAACCAAAAATATAGGGAAGCCCTTTTTTTTTATATTTCATGAATTTCATGAAATAATTTTAAAAAAAAAATGACGTGAGCTTCGCCCAATTTTTGAGTCCAGCCGGGTACAACTAGGCAGCTGGGGATTGGAATCCACAGTGCAGGGTGCCCATGCTTTCTGGGCACCCCCGCTGTGAATTGCAGTCCCGCAGCCACCCCAGAAAATGGCGCTTTCATAGAAGCGCCATCTTCTGGCGCTGTATCCAACTCTTCCAGCTGCCCTGATGCCGGGTGGCTCGCTGGGTAATAATGGGGTTAGGGCTAGCTGTATATTATCAGCTGGCCCTAAGCCCGAAATTCATGGTGTCACGCCAATATTAGACATGGTCACCATGAATTTCTAGTAATGATAAAAAAAAACCACAACACACAGAAAAATATTTTTATTAGAAATAAAACACAACACAATTAGTGACTCCATCTTTATTGAAATAAAGAACCCCCCTCCGCAGTAATCCTGGGTCAAGGGTCCCGCGCCGTCCAATCCAGATCCAATATCATCTGATCGGTTTGCTGGAAGGCAAAGCGATCAGATGATGTGTCAGGTTCTAGGGGCTGAAGCACATCACACATCAGCTGATTGTATAAAAGCCGATTATACAATCAGCTGAAGCATCAGTGCAAAAAAAAAAAAAAAAATACTCACGTCTGTGCTGATTACCGGCAGCTCCTGCAGCGATCGGATGAGAGTCTGATCCTGTCCCATCGCTGCAGGAGCTGCCGGTAATCAGCTGATGAAGTCTTTCTGACGGCAGGATCAGCTGATAGCTGGCCGGGCGCGAAAAAGCCGGCGACACCGCGAGAATTACGATCAGCTGATGCGTCAGGTGACTGGATCAGGTGATCCACCGCCAGGTCCTGCAAGCTTCGTACGTGCCCCGGGGAGACTGCACACAGCCAGAGCGGCGGGACCGGGACAGGAGCGGGCATGGCACTGGGACCCTGCAGACAGGTGAGTATGACATTTTTTTTTTCTACTGTTCACTTTTGTTTTCGCCGCTGCCTCCACCTCCCGCCCAGACATGGCGCCGCACGGAGCTGACATGCACAGGACGGGAGGTGGATGCAGCGGTGACGGTACCGGGAGGATTCATGCTTCTGTGTTTACCAACAGAAGGAATCCTCTTCCTGTACACGTCACTATACTGCCCACCCCTTGCGTTTATAGCTGCGTTTTTATTCCTAGAAACGCAGCTATATGCGTTTTTCATTGCGTTGTTGAACATCTCATTGAACTCAATGGGTGAAAAACGCAGTGAAAAATGCAGAAATAATTGACATGCTGCATTTTTGTGGTCACCACAAAAACGCAGCTACAAAAAAACGCTGTGTGCGGACAGCACTTCTGAAAACCCATAGACATTGCTGGGGAAGCAATGTCACTGTGTTTTCAGCACAAATACGCGGTAAAAAACGCCGCTAAAAACGCAGCAAAAACGCCTAGTGCGCACAAGGCCTTAGAGCAGTCAGACTGTGGAATGCCAACCACAAGAGGTAGTAATGGCAGATACTATAAGGCCTTGTGCGCACTAGGCGTTTTTGCTGCGTTTTTAGCGGCGTTTTTTACCGCGTTTTTGTGTTGAAAACGCAGTGACATTGCTTCCCCAGCAATGTCTATGGGTTTTCAGAAGTGCTGTCCGCACACAGCGTTTTTTTGTAGCTGCGTTTTTGTGGTGACCACAAAAATGCAGCATGTCAATTATTTCTGCATTTTTCACTGCGTTTTTCACCCATTGAGTTCAATGAGATGTTCAACAATGCAATGAAAAGCGCATATAGCTGCGTTTCTAGGAATAAAAACGCAGCTATAAACGCAAGGGGTGGGCAGTATAGTGACGTGTACAGGAAGAGGATTCCTTCTGTTGGTAAACACAGAAGCATGAATCCTCCCGGTACCGTCACCGCTGCTTCCACCTCCCGTCCTGTGCATGTCAGCTCCGTGCGGCGCCATGTCTGGGCGGGAGGTGGAGGCAGCGGCGAAAACAAAAGTGAACAGTAGAAAAAAAAAATGTCATACTCACCTGTCTGCAGGGTCCCAGTGCCATGCCCGCTCCTGTCCCGGTCCCGCCGCTCTGGCTGTGTGCAGTCTCCCCGGGGCACGTACGAAGCTTGCAGGACCTGGCGGTGGATCACCTGATGCAGTCACCTGACGCATCAGCTGATCGTAATTCTTGCGGTGTCGCCGGCTTTTTCGCGCCCGGCCAGCTATCAGCTGATCCTGCCGTCAGAAAGACTTCATCAGCTGATTACCGGCAGCTCCTGCAGCGATGGGACAGGATCAGACTCTCATCCGATCGCTGCAGGAGCTGCCGGTAATCAGCACAGACGTGAGTATTTATTTTTTTTTTTTTTGCACTGATGCTTCAGCTGATTGTATAATCGGCTTTTATACAATCAGCTGATGTGTGATGTGCTTCAGCCCCTAGAACCTGACACATCATCTGATCGCTTTGCCTTCCAGCAAACCGATCAGATGATATTGGATCCGGATTGGACGGCGCGGGACCCTTGACCCAGGATTACTGCGGAGGGGGGTTCTTTATTTCAATAAAGATGGAGTCACTAATTGTGTTGTGTTTTATTTCTAATAAAAATATTTTTCTGTGTGTTGTGTTTTTTTTTATCATTACTAGAAATTCATGGTGACCATGTCTAATATTGGCGTGACACCATGAATTTCGGGCTTAGGGCCAGCTGATACTATACAGCTAGCCCTAACCCCATTATTACCCAGCGAGCCACCCGGCATCACGGCAGCTGGAAGAGTTGGATACAGCGCCAGAAGATGGCGCTTCTATGAAAGCGCCATTTTCTGGGGTGGCTGCGGGACTGCAATTCACAGCGGGGGTGCCCAGAAAGCATGGGCACCCTGCACTGTGGATTCCAATCCCCAGCTGCCTAGTTGTACCCGGCTGGACTCAAAAATTGGGCGAAGCTCACGTCATTTTTTTTTTAAATTATTTCATGAAATTCATGAAATATAAAAAAAAGGGCTTCCCTATATTTTTGGTTCCCAGCCGGGTACAAATAGGCAGCTGGGGGTTGGGGGCAGCCCGTACCTGCCTGCTGTACCTGGCTAGCATACAAAAATATGGCGAAGCCCACGTCATTTTTTTTGGGGGGCAAAAAACTCCTGCATACAGTCCTGGATGGAGGATGCTGAGCCTTGTAGTTCTGCAGCTGCTGTCTGCTCTCCTGCATACACTAGTTCTGCAGCTGTCTGCTCTCCTGCATACAATGAACATTTTGAAGAAGGAAATGACATCAGACCTTTTTTTTTTTCATCAACAATCTTTAATGGCATTGTGCACTGATTAAAAACGCAGTGAGCAAAAACGCAGGAAAAACGCACCAAATCGCGGTAAAAACGCATGCGTTTTTATCGCGGTTTTTTAGCCGCGGGTGCGTTTTTTGAGACAAAAACGCACATAAAAACGCAGCGTGAAAAAAACGCCTAGTGCGCACATACCCTAACTGTAAAGAACCCTTTCCTGTTTAGCTGTCGGAATCGCTTTTCTTCCACTTGCAGTGAGTGCCCCCTGGTCCTTAGTATTGTCTGTGGAAGGAATAAGTCATGTGCCAGTCCTTTATATTGACCACACATATAGTATACATATAAATGAGATCTCCTCTGAGACGTCTTTTTCTAAGCTAAACAAATGTAACTTTTCCAACCTGTCATCATACGGGCGGCCTCCATTCCTGTTATTAATCTAGTTGCCGCCTTTGAACTGACTCTAACTTCTGAATGTCCTTTTTAAAATGTGGAGCCCAAAACTGGAACCCATAGCATGTGTGAATACCGGCTGAAGAGCAAGGTCTGACATTTAAAGGGAACCAGTCTGCAAGCTAGTCACCATTAGAACTCCATGCTAATCATGAACACTGTATGTCCCTGGCCAGCAGCGACAAGACTGGTCACCTTCCGTCATTTGTTTATTTTGATCTCTGCCATCTCAGTATCTTTTCTCCTCTCACACCATCCAATTCCTTGTGATTTTGGAGCTCTTCATACACAAAATATCATTGACTGATCCCTCAGGTGTACACAATATTTATCTCACAGTAGGCCCTGATCTTAAAATGGTTGTCCTACAAAGTACATTTCTCTTTCGCTTCATTGGGGGACCCAGGAAACCATGGAGTTTTCTACCTTTCTTCCCAAGTAACCACTCACCTCCGCCCTTTGGTTCCCTCCCATAGCCCCCATCAGACTACAAGGATGGCTGAGCGACCTGTCTATGATTATAGTTCAGCAGTCCCCAGCGGCTTCAGAGTCGGCCTCATCAAAAACCCGATGGGGACTGTTGAACCGCAGACAAGTCACTTGGCCATCCTATAGTCTTAGAGGGGTCAAAGTGAGTAGTTACTCGGGAAAGAAAGGTGGAGGATCCCATGGTTTCCCGTGTCCCCCAATGAAGGCTCCGAGAAAGATTTTATGGTGAGTACCCAAAAATCCCCTTTTTAATCAATAAATCTTAGAATAATAATAATAAATTCCATAAATGGATGCTGAGATAATCTTCTAAATGTGCTCCTTTTATGTACTGTCTTAGGCCGGAGTCACACTTGCCAGTGACTCGCGCCGTATCACCCAGTACGGCCCGCTGCTCTCTGGACAGGAGCATCTCAGCTGCGTAGAAATACATGCAGCCGACTCACTCCTGTCCGGAGAGCGGCAAGCCATGCCGGGTGTTGCAATGCGAGTCACTCGTAAGTATGACTCTGGCCATGCTTGCAGTGTTCGACTATGAAGAGCTGCTCCAGTTCATGGTCAGCACATACCACAGCTCCTGGCCAGGGGAGGGAGCATAAAAGAGTATACAGAAAGGATAGCAGGGGACAAAGCTCATTCTTTCTTAGGTGATGCATTCCACTGCTTGTTTTATCACAGGAGCCAGTGTTTCTGCCTCTTCTCCATCCTTTCGAGCTCATCATAAACTAAGTTGGTGTCAAATGAGCTTAGTGGTCTCCCAGAGTTTCTACACCACTGAGTTGATTTATAATGAGGTCAGATGGGTGGAGAATCATCAGAAACACTCGTTCCTGTGATAAAACAGGCAGAGAAATAACTCAGGAAACAGCAGCTGCGCCCCACTGCGATCATCTGTATACGCTCCTATGCTTCCTCTCCTAGCCAAGAGATGTGGTATGTGGGGCTTGTTAATTAAAATTTGCCTTGTTCATGTCAAGACCTATTTCAGGTCTGTTTATTTGCAGCGATTGCGGTAAAACCCACAATGTTTTGCCGCGAGGGGAATCACAATATATTATAGTTTACATATAGTAAAAGATCCGTCTGTGTTTTCCTTTCCAGCTGCCGACCACGACTTGTCCTTTCATCTTCAGAAAGCGATTAAGGCATTTCTAATTAACATCACTGATGAGAAGTTTTTGTCAACATTGTACAGTAAGTATATTAATGGTATATCACTAGGTTATATCATCAATGCCTCTGGGACCCCAAACAGTCCTAAGAATGCAGCTCTGGGGTTACCCTGTGTCCATTCCCATCCACCTCTCTGTGCAGGACACTTGGGGACATAGATTTCTCACCAATAGATGTTTTTTTACTATGTATATTGTGGGTTTTTTTTCCGTAGAAGGAATAAGAAGAAAGAGATACGCCCAAGACATGCTGAAATCGCTGAATCATTTGGACGAACGTATCATCGCCCCTCGTCTGGAGAAACTCACCGCAAGCTGCCGATGGTCTAAGAGATACAAGGTAGTCTACCATGGAGAGCAATAATTTGTCATCACTTTACCTATGGACACTTTAGAGAAGTTATCAGACAATGGCATATTGTTTTTGCCTTACATGTAAATTGTTTTAAACATTTTTGGCTTTTTTTGTTTTACATACTAATGTCGTCTTCTCAAAACAAAATTAGTAATCTTGCAATTTTTGCACTGGCCACTGGAGCTTTTTAGATGTCATATTTTTTTCAGGAAGCGTTTTCAGCAGGCTCCTTATCATCAGAGGCAGGATTACAATGTCTTATAAGGCTGGGTCCACACTCTGCATTTTTGTGGTAACCACAAAATGCACCCTGTGGCCAAAACAAACACATCTTGTGGCCAAACATTGGTGCGTTTTGGATGCATTTTTTGACCATGCGTTTTTTTTTTATCACCAATGGGTGAAAAATACAGGTAAAAACTAGGGATGATCGAATACTTCAATTATTCGGCTTCACAAATATTTTTCGAATGCCTTGCCGCTATTCGATTATTTGCGAATATTCCGTGCGCAATGTAACTATGGGAAACCCGAATAACAACTATTCGGAACTATTCGTGCTTCCCATAGTCTTACATTGCGCATCGAATAGTGGCGAGGTATTCAGAAAATATTTGCGAAGCCGAATAATTGAAATATTTGATCATCCCTAGTAAAAACACAAAAAGAATTGACATGCTGCATTTTAGTGGTCACCACAAAAATGCAGCTCAAAAAAACGTAAAAGTAACGTGCGCACAGTAAATCTGGAATCTCATAGACTTTGCTAGGGAGGGAAAAGCAGGCAGTTAATGGGGACGAAAAGGTCACCACAAAATGCACCAAAAAAGCATCAAAAACTGCTGTGTGCGCATGGGCCTCACACTTCTTTACACGGTAGGAATCGTCAATCACAATATGTGATGTGACAACCGCTCCCAATAACCTTTGCACACGCTCATTAGATGCTTCAAAAGATAGGGGTGGGTCTGTGCATTGCTTCTAATGTATATGTGTTTTTTTTTTCGTGACTGAAAGTTGGAATATAAAATAAATAAAACTCACTGGCCGGTGCAAGAACTGCAAGATTGCTAATTTTGTGTTAATAAATATCGGTATATGAAAAAGAAAAAAAGAAGGGAATTTTGTTACTTACCGTAAATTCCTTTTCTTCTAGCTCCAATTGGGAGACCCAGACGATTGGGTGTATAGCTACTGCCTCCGGAGGCCACACAAAGTATTACACTAAAAAGTGTAAGGCCCCTCCCCTTCTGCATATACACCCCCCGTGGATCACGGGCTGCTTCAGTTTTAGTGCAAAAGCAAGAAGGAGGAAAGCCAATAACTGGTTAAACAATTCAATCCGAAGGAACATCGGAGAACTGAAACCATTCAACATGAACAACATGTGTACCCGAACAACCAAAAAATCCCGAAGGAACAGGGGCGGGTGCTGGGTCTCCCAATTGGAGCTAGAAGAAAAGGAATTTACGGTAAGTAACAAAATTCCCTTCTTCTTCGGCGCTCCATTGGGAGACCCAGACGATTGGGACGTCCAAAAGCAGTCCCTGGGTGGGTAAATTAATACCTCAAGTTTGGACTGTAAAAACAGCCCTTCCCTACATGGAGGCAACCGCCGCCTGCAGGACTCTTCTACTTAGGCTGGCATCCGCCTAAGCGTAGGCATGCACCTGATAACGCTTGGTGAAGGTGTGCAGACTCGCCCAGGTAGCCGCCTGGCACACCTGCTGAGCCGTAGCCTGGTGCCGTAATGTCCAGGACGCACCCACGGCTCTGGTAGAATGGGCCTTCGGCCCTGATGGAACCGGAAGCCCAGCAGAACGGTAGGCTTCAAGAATTGGTTCCTTGATCCATCGAGCCAGGGTGGATTTGGAAGCCTGCGACCCTTTGCGCTGACCAGCGACAAGTACAAAGAGTGCATCCGAGCGGCGCAGGGGCGCCGTGCGGGAAATGTAGATTCTGAGCGCTCTCATCAGATCCAACAAATGCAAATCCAATTCATATCGATGAACTGGATGAGGACAAAAGGAAGGTAAGGAGATATCCTGACTGAGATGAAAAGGGGGATACCACCTTAGGGAGAAACCCCGGAATCAGGCGCAGCGCCACCTTGTCTTGGTGAAACACCAAGAAGGGAGCTTTGGATGACTGCGCTGCGAGCTCGGACACTCTCTGAAGAGACGTGACCGCTACCAAAAAGGCCACTTTCTGTGAAAGTCGAGAAAGTGAAACATCCCTCAGAGGCTCAAAGGGGGGCTCCTGGAGAGCAATTAGTACCCTGTTCAGATCCCATGGGTCTAACGGCCTCTTGTACGGAGGGACAATGTGACAAACCCCCTGCAGGAACGTGCGTACCTGAGGAAGTCGCCCTATGCGCTTCTGAAAGAATACAGACAGCGCTGGGACTCGTCCGTTAAGGGAGCCGAGCGACAAACCTTTTCCCAAACCAGATTGCAGGAAGGAAGGAAAAGTAGGCAATGCAAATGTCCAGGGAGACACTCCCTGAGCAGAGCACTAAGATAAGAATATCTTCCACGTCTTGTGGTGGATCTCGGTAGACGTCGGCTTCCTAGCCCGTCTCATGGTGACAATGACGTCTTGAGATAATCCTGAAGACGCTAGGATCCAGGACTCAATAGCCACCAGTCAGGTTCAGGGCTGTAGAATTCAGATGGAAAAAACGGCCCTTGGGACAGTAAGTCTGGCCGGTCTGGTAGTGCCCACGGTTGGCCGACCGTGAGATGCCACAGATGCAGGTACCACGACCTCCTCGGCCAGTCTGGGGCGACGAGGATGGCGCGGCGGCAATCGGAGCTGATCTTGCGTAGCCCTCTGGGCAACAGTGTCAGAGGGGGAAACACATAGGGTAGCTGGAACTGCGACCAATCCTGAACTAAGGCGCCTGCCGCCAGAGCTCTTTGATCGTGAGACCGCGCCATGAAAATCGGGCCCTTGTTGTTGTGCCGAGACGCCATTAGGTCGACGTCCGGCCTCTCCCAGCGGCTACAGATTTCTTGAGACCCGTCCGGGTGCAGAGACCATTCCCCTGCGTCCATGCCCTGGCGACTGAGGAAGTCTGCTTCCCAGTTTTCTACGCCCGGGATGTGAACTGCGGATATGGTGTATGCTCTGTCTTCCACCCACATCAGAAGCCGCCGGACTTCCTGGGAGGCTTGCCGACTGCGTGTGCCGCCTTGGTGGTTGATGTATGCCACCGCTGCGAAGTTGTCCGGCTGAATTCGGATCTGTTTGCCTTCCAGCTTCTGCTGGAAGGCTTGCAGGGCAAGATACCCTGCCCAGATTTCCAGAACATTGATCTGAGGGGTGGACTCCTCTGAAGAGAGTCCTATAGAAGTGGACGCAGATGAAACTGCGCGAAAAGGACTGCCTCTGCATGAGGCGTCTTAAGGGGTGTGACTGGCCTTGAAGGAGAGACTGCACCCCCGTCTGTAGTGAACGCTGTATGTCCAGCGGGAGCTGCACTATCGCTGAGAGAGTGTGAAGCTCCATGCCAAGATATGTCAGCGATTGGGTAGGTGTCAGATTTAACTTTGAAAAGTTTATGATCCACCCGAAACTCTGGAGAGTCTCCAGCGCCACGTTCAGGCTGTGTTGGCATGCCTCTTGAGAGGGTGCCTTGACAAGTAGATCGTCCAAGTAAGGGATCACAGAGTGACCCTGAGAGTGCAGGACTACTCCCACTGCTGCCATGAACTTGTGAAAAGCCGTGGGGCTGTCGCCAGACCAAAGGGCAGGGCTACGAACTGAAGATGCTCGTCTTCAATAACGAAACGTAGCCAACACCGGTGCTCTGGAGCAATCGGCACGTGGAGATAAGCATCCTGATGTCTATCGACGCTAGGAAATCTCCTTGAGATATGGAGGCAATGACGGAGCGGAGGGATTCCATCCGGAACCGCCTGGTTTTCACGTGCTTGTTGAGCAGGTTTAGGTCCAAAACGGAACGGAAGAGCCGTCGTTTTTTGGTACCACAACCAGATTGGAGTAAAAACCGTATCTTGGTCCTGAGGAGGAACAGGGATTACCACTCCTTCTGCCTGCAGAAGAGCATCGGCTCGGTCGGGAGGTGAGGAAGTTCTGAAAATCTAGTCGGAGGACGAGAACAGAACTCTATCCTGTACACGTGAGACAAAATGTCTCTCACCCACCGGTCTTTGACCTGTGGCAGCTAAATGTCGCCAAAGCGGGAGAGTCTGCCACCGACCGCGGATGCGGAGAGAGAGAGCTGAACGTCATGAGGAAACCGCCTTGGTAGCGGTTCCTCCGGCTGCCTTCCTTGGGCGTGATTGAGCCTGCCAGGAATCTGCGCCTCTCTGAGCTTTTTGAGTCCTTTTGGACGAGGACAATTGGGACCTGCCCGAGCCTGGGAAGGACCGAAACCTCGACTGTCCCTTCCTCTGTTGGTGTTGTTTGATCTGGGCTGGTGTAAGGAAGAGTCCTTACCCTTGGACTGTTTAATGATTTCATCCAATCGCTCACCAAACAGTCTGTCACCAGATAACGGCAAACTGGTTAAACACTTTTTTGGAAGCAGAATCTGCTTTCCATTCCCTCAACCACAAGGCTCTGCGTAAAACCACGGAGTTGGCGGACGCCACTGACGTACGGCTCGTAGAGTGCAGGACAGCATTAATAGCGTAAGTCGCAATGCAGACATTGCGAGGTTAAGGACGCCATCTGCGGCACAGATGTACATGTGACAGTGTCCACGTGCGCAAGACCAGCTGAAAAAGCTTGGAATGCCCATACGGCTGCGAATGCCGGAGCAACCGACACGCCGATAGCTTCATAGACAGAATTCAACCAGAGGACCATCTGTCTGTCAATGGCATCTTTAAGTGAAGTCCCATCTTCCACTGCAACTATGGATCTAGCCGCAAGCCTGGAGATAGGGGAATCCACCTTTGGACACTGGGTCCAGCGCTTGACCACGTCAGGGAGAAAAAAGGATAACGTGTATCCTTAATACGATTGGAGAACGCTTATCTGGATAAGTGTGGTGTTTCCGGATTGCTTCTCTGAAGTCAGAGTGGCCAGAAAAGTACTCAATATACGCTTGAGATACTGAAAAGGGATTTCTCCTGCCGTGAAGCTGACTCCTCCACCGGAGGAGCTGAGGGAGAAATATCCAACATTCCCTTGATGGACGCTAGAAGATCATTCACTATGGCGTCACCATCCGGAGTATCCGGATTGAGAGCGGTCTCAGGATCAGAGTCCTGATCAGCTACGTCTGCCTCATCATACAGAGAGTCCCGCTGGGACCCTAACCAGTGATGAAGCCGAGTGCCGCTCCCAGCGAGCTCGCTTAGACTGTCTGGGACTGTCGTCCGTGTCAGAGCCTGCGCCCTGGGATGCATGGGACCCCCCCGGAGCACTGATTTGTTCCAAATGAGGGCGTATCAACATTGCCCATGGTCCGTCTGGACTGCAAAGTCTCTAAGATGTTAGTCACAGTCACAGACCTATCAGCCGAAACTGCAACTCCGTCCCTGTCCCTGGACAGGGTTCACAGGTGGTTCCTTTAGCCACCTCTAGCAGAGACCCCGGCTGACCAAGTGCTACAGGGGAGCATTGCACACAATGGGGACAGTGGAACCTGCCGTGTGGAACAGTATCACGTGCAGTACAAGCAGCATAGAAAGCCTGTGCCTTGGCACCCTTTCTTTTTTGCTGCTGTTGTCTAGCCATCTAGAAGCATATAGCCAAGAATAGCGACCGTACAGTGCAATGTATAGCATACAAGCAGAAAGTACAAATGAACACTTCAGCACATGCAGTACAAGCAGCATAGAAAGCCTGTGCCTTAGCACCCTTGCTTTTTTGCTGCTGTTGTCCAGCCATCTAGGAGTATATAGCCAAGAATAGCGACCGTACAGTGCAGTGTATAGCATACCAGCATAAAGTACAAATGAACACTTCAGCACATGCAATACAAGCAGCCTAGAAAGCCTGTGCCTTAGCACCCTTGCTTGTTGCTGCTGTAGTCTAGCTATCTAGGCATAAAGTACAAATGGCATTAGTGGGGTCAGCACTTCAGGTGCTGCTTACCGCCCGCCCAAAGGCGGGTGTGTGGTCGCCCGAATCCTGTGACTGGTTGCCCAGAGCTTGTCTCCCTTCTCCAGCCCAGACGGCGTGCAGGAATGGCTGCCGGCGTCTTGTGAAGAGGGGCGGGCCGTGGGCGTGCCCCAGACAAGAGCGGGAAACTGGCGTCCCACTGTGTCCAGTGAAGGGGGCTGGAGAATGCAAAGCAGACTCCAGCTCTCGGCGCTGACTGTCTGTACAGCGTCCCGCCCCTCCCCTGACTGGCAGGGCTGGGGGCGGGAACGAAGTGAAAACTAGGCCGCAAAGCCGGGGACTCGAGTAATAAGCGCGGCCGTCCTATGCACGGCCAGCGCGGAAGTCCCCGGCGCACCACAAGTCCCAGCCGCGCCACAGTGTAAAACACCCCGCAGCGGCCGGCGCGGCAGTTTCTAACACATAAATTCACTCAGCTAAGCTGCAGTGAATAATAGCACAAGCGCTCCGCGCTGTTGTCCTCGGCGCACTAGCACTCCCAGCAATGCTGGTGTGTGTGTGCGCGATGTGTACGGAGACACAGAGTACCTTAATGTAGCAGGGCCCTGTCCCTGACGATACTCAGCTCCATATCCAGCAGGTTCTCTGGGTCTGTGGATGGAGCCCGGTCTCAGTGCCTGGAGACCGGTAAGATCCCACTTCACCCAGAGCCCCGAGGGGGGATGGGGAAGGAAAACAGCATGTGGGCTCCAGCCTCCGTACCCGCAATGGGTACCTCAACCTTAACAAACACCCGACAAAAGTGGGGTGAGAAGGGAGCATGCTGGGGGCCCTAGTATGGGCCCTCTTTTCTTCCATCCGACATAGTCAGCAGCTGCTGCTGACTAAAAACAGTGGAGCTATGCGTGGATGTCTGACCTCCTTCGCACAAAGCATAAAACTGAAGCAGCCCGTGATCCACGGGGGGTGTATATGCAGAAGGGGAGGGGCCTTACACTTTTTAGTGTAATACTTTGTGTGGCCTCCGGAGGCAGTAGCTATACACCCAATCGTCTGGGTCTCCCAATGGAGCGCCGAAGAAAAATACATGTAGCATAAAAATCTGATTTAAAAAGTAGTTACATTTCTGATGATCGCTTCTCTTTAAGGTAATTTCAAAGAAATAGGACGTTGTATAGAGATCATTGATTTTTACATTTTGTAAGGGCTGTGACATATGACCAGGGATAAAGTATCCCACATAACTAATGTTTAGGTTTTTAATAAGTCATAGTGAATGTACTCTGTTTTGGTTGGGGTAACCCTTGTGGCCATTTTTCAGCAGCTGCATGGGAGCTGTAGTATCACTGTTGTTCACTTACTTGATGGGAAAACCAAATGGGCTCCACTCTCTCGGGATCTTGAGAGACCCTAAAACCCGCTTTACACGCTACAATATATCTTACGATGTGTCGGCGGGGTCACCTCGTAAGTGACGCACATCCGGCATCGTAAGTTACATTGTAGCGTGTGAAACCTCCGTGCGATTGCGATTGAACGTTAAAACGTTCATCTCACGCACGTCGTTCAATTCCTAAAAATTGAACGTGAGGTTGTTCAATGTTCCCGAGGTAGCACACATCGCAGTGTGTGACACCCCGGGAACGATGAACAGATCTTACCTGCGTCCCGCGGCTCCCGCCGGCTATGCGGAAGGAAGGAGGTGGGCGGGATGTTTACGTCCCGCTCATCTCCGCCCCTCCGCTTCTATTGGCCGCTTGACGTCGCTGTGACGCCGAACCTCCCTCCCACTCCAGGAAGTGGATGTTCGCCGCCCACATCAAGGTCGTATGGAAGGGTAAGTATGTGTGACGGGAAATAATCGTTTGTGCGACACGTTCAACAAATTGAACGTGCCGCACATACAATGGGGGTGTGTCACATCGCATATGATATCGTATGCTTAATCGTAACGTGTAAAGCAGGCTTAAGGCTGCTTTCACACATCCTTTTTTTGCCATCCCGCACAATTTGGCAAAAAAATCTGATGCAACGGATCGGCGAAAAAGCTGATGCGTTGCATCAGTTTTTCCATGCGTTCCTTACGGTTTTTGACGGATCCGTTGTGATACTGAGCATGCGCAGTTCAAAAAAACGGATCTGGCGGCCGTATTTGTTTTTTGCCGCATTGTGCTGGATCCGGCGTCCATAGACCTCCATTATAAAACACGCCGTAAGGCGCCGGATCCGGCGCAATGCGTTTTTTTGCCGGAGACAAAAAACGTTCCCCTCAGCATTCCATCCGGCCGCCAAACAATCAAATTTTTCCGGATCCGGCAAAAGCCGGATGCAACGCAAGGCCATGCGGCACAATCCGGCGCTAATACAAGTCTATGGGGGAAACAACGGATCTGGCGGCAATAAACGCCAGATCCGTTCCGTTCTTTACGTTTTTTACCGGATTGTGCCGCACGGCAAAAAACAGATGTGTGAAAGCAGCCTAAAGGTCCAGTCACACTAAACAACTTACCAGCGATCCCAACAACGATAGGGATCGCTGGTAAGTTGCTAGGAGGTTGCTGGTGAGATGTCACACTGCGACGCTCCAGCGATCCCACCAGCAACCTGACCTGGCAGGGATCGCTGGAGCGTCGCTACACGAGTTGCTGGTGAGCTCACCAGCAACCAGTGTCCCAGCCCCCAGCGCCGCGTGGAAGATGCTGCGCATGGTAACTAAGGTAAATATCGGGTAACCAACCCGATATTTATCTTGGTTACCAGCGCACGCAGCTACACGTGCAGAGAGCAGGGAGCATCGCACACTGAGCGCTGGCTCCCTGCTCTCCTAGCTACAGCACACATCGGGTTAATTAACCCGATGTGTCCTGCAGCTACATGTGCACAGAGCAGGAGCCGGCACTGACAGTGAGAGCGGCGGAGGCTGGTAACAAAGGTAAATATCGGGTAACCAAGGACAGGGCTTCTTGGTTACCCGATGTTTACTGTGGTTACCAGCCTCCGCAGAAGCCGGCTCCTGCTGCCTGCACATTTAGTTGTTGTTGTCTCGCTGTCACACACAGCGATCTGTGCTTCACAGCGGGACAGCAACAACTAAAAAATGGCCCAGGACATTCAGCAACAACCAACGACCTCACAGCAGGGGCCAGGTTGTTGCTGGATGTCACACACAGCGACATCACTAGCAACATCGCTGCTACGTCACAAAAGTTGTTCGTTAGCAGCGATGTTGCTAGCGATGTTGCTTAGTGTGACGGGGCCTTAAGTCTCAAGTGTGAGTGGTAAGTCCCACTTTTATGATGACATTTCCTATTAGGACCTGTGGTGGTGGTGGTTGTAATGGAAATAATAAATCCTTTAAAAACAGGAACAAAGTGCTTCATGGCAGATGCAAATAATTGGTATTAAAGGGGTTGTCCCCTACTTTTACATTGATGACCTATACGTAGGAGAGGTCATCAATGTCTGATCAGCCGGGGTCCGACACCCCTCACCCCAGCTGTGGCCACTATCAGAAGACAGCGGAGCTCTGAAACTGAGTATTTCCAGCTGCCGGGACTGAAAACAGTTGATCGGCGAGGGTGCCGGGTGTTGGACCCCGGCCGATCAGACATTGATGACCTATCCTAAGGGGTACTTGCACACTACGACATCGCTAGCCAATGCTTGCGATGCCGAGCGCGATAGTCCCCACCCCCATTGCAGCCGCGATATCTTGTGATAGCTGCCATAGCGAACATTATCGCTACGGCAGCATCACACGCACATACCTGCCCTGCGACGTCGCTCTGGCCGGCGACCCGCCGGGTCGTGCGGCGTCACAGTGACGTCACACGGCAGGCGGCCAATAGAAGCGGAGGGGCGGAGATAAGCGGGACGTAAACATCCCGCACACCCCCTTCCTTCCTCATTGCAGGCGGGACGCAGGTAAGGAGATGTTCCTCGCTCCTGCGGCTTCACACACAGTGATGTGTGCTGCCGCAGGAACTAGGAACAACATCGTAACATCGGTCCTTCCGAAATTATGGAAATAACCGACGCTACACCGATGATACAATTTCGACGCTTTTGCGCTCGTTAATCGTATCAAAAACGATTTACACACTACGATATCGACAGCGACGCCGGATGTGCGTCACTTTCGATTTGACCCCACCGACATCGCACCTGCGATGTCGTAGTGTGCAAAGTACCCCTTAGGATACGCCATCAATGTAAAAGTAGTGGACAACCTCTTTAATGGTCAGAGAAATGTCAGTCGTCTAATAAAATCTCCAAGAACTGATAAATTATCCCCACTCGCCGAAGGGGCCAATGAGTATTAGGGGAGCCGCACCCGCAGTCTTATCTGTGCCTGCATGGTATATACAGGGTGGTCCAAAAGTAGGTGGGCAGTATGTGTAATAGGGTTATCAAACATGGTGTAAAGTGAAACTGACTCAATTGCCCTTAGCAACCAATCAGATTCCACTTTTCATTCTTCAGACTCTTTTAAAAATGAAAGGTGGAATCTGATTGGTTGCTAAGGGCAACTGAGTCAGTTTCAGAGATCCAGTTTTCACAGATATTATTTTCTGTCCTACCTAATTTAGGTCTACAATTTTGCAATACAGCGCTACATTGGTGATTATAGCCTCCCACTCCTGCTTACTCTGACCTAGTCTACACAGAAAAGCCAACAAGCAAGCTCTAGAAAACAAATATACAGTATAGTATTTCACAAAACCGAGTACACCCTTCATATTATTGTGAATATTTTATTATATCTTTTCATGGGACAACACTGAAGATCTGACCCTGTGATACAATATGCAGTGTCAGTGCGCAATTTGGTGTCCTCTAAATAACTCAACACACAGCCATTAATGTCTAAACTTCTGGCAACAAAAGTGAGTACACCCCTAAGTGAAAATGGCCAAATAGTGCCAAGAGTGTCAATATTTTGTGTGGCCACCATTATTTTCCAGCACTGCCTTAACTCTATTGGACATGGAGATCACTAGAGATTCACAGGAGCCGCAGGATCCTCTTCCATCCTCCTTGACGACGTGATCACAGAGATGGTGGATGTTAGAGACCTTGTACTCCTCCACCTTCCGTTTGAGGAGGCTCCATGGATGATACATAGGGTTTAGGTCTGGGGACACTTGGCTAGTCCAGCACCTTTACTTTGTTTCTTCAGCAAGACAGGAGGGTTTTTTTTTTTCTTTGAGGTGTTTGGGGTGATCATGTCGGAATATGAAGGGAGGGGATCACGCTTTGCTTCAGTATGTCACAGTAGTACATGTTGGAATTGTTGATTCCCTCAATGAACTGTAGCTGCCCACAGCCGGCAGCAATCATGCAGCCCCAAACCATGACACTTCCACCACCATGCCTGACTGTAGGCAGGACTAACTTGTCTTTGTGCTTCTCACCTGGTTGCCTCCACACACGCCTGACACCATCTGCACCAAATAAGTTTATCTTGGTCTCATCTGACCACAGAACATGGTTTCAGTAATCTATGTCCTTAGTCTGCTTGTCTCAGCAAACTGTTTGTGGGATTTCTTGTGCATAATCTTTAGAAGAGGCTTCTTTCTGGGACGATAGCCATGCAGACCATTTTGATACAATGTGCAGTGTATTGTCTGAGCACTTCCAGATGGACCCTATACTCCTGTGACCCCTGCAGTGTGCGGTATATGGTCTAAGCACAGGCGGACCCCCCCCACCCCTGTAACCTCTGCAGCAATGCTGGCAGCACTCATACATCTATTTTGAAAAGACAACCTCTGGATATGATGCTGATGAGCACTCAACTTCTTTGGTCGAGGCCTGTTCTGAGTGGATCCTGTCTGGTTAAACCTCGGTATGGTCTTGGTCACCGTGCTGCAGCTCAGTGTCAGGGTGTTGGTATCTTCTTCTGGCCTCGGCCATCTTTATGTAGAGCAACAATTCTTTTTTTTCAGATTCTCAGAGAATTCTTTGCCATGAGGAGCCATGTTCACCTTCCAGTGACCAGTATGAGAGAGTGTGTGAGCTATAACACCAAATGTAACACCCCTGCTCCCATTGACACCTGAGACCTTGTAACACTAATGAGTCACATAACACCGGGAACGGAAAATGGCTAACTAGACACAATTTGTCCATTTTCACTCAAGGGTGTACTCATTTTTGTTGCCAGCAGTTTAGACATTAATGGCTGTGTGTGGCATTATATAGAGGACACCAGATTTACACTGTTATACAAGCTGCACACTGACACTGTACATTGTATCACAGGGTCAGATCTTCAGTGTTGTCCCATGAAAAGATATAATAAAATATTTACAAAAATGTGAGGGGTGTACTCACTTTTGTGATATACTGTATAGTTAGATATTTAATGTTTTATATACTCTCCTCAACTTTGAAATTGCAGCACCAAGAAGGAAAAGTGACGGAGTTATGGATATCCCAGGATGGATAGATATGTTAATGATCTGCAAATGATCATGTGGATGTATTCAGTATTCGGTATCCCAGCACCTACAGCCTTAACTACTGTAAATGAGGTTATTAATGGTTGTCAGAGGAATATTCTTCTACGCTGAATGTACTTAGACATGAAAATCATCAAGATCCACTGCTGGCAGCTCCCTTTGCAATGGTTCACTAATGATGTTCCACATGTGCTCAATGGGAGACAAGTCTGGAGACGCTGCAGCCATGGTAGCACGATCAGGCCAAGCAGGCTGCTCACAGTAGCACAAGCAACATGCAGCCTGACTTGTGTTGAAAGATAACTGAATAGGATAACTGAAGTGAGCACTAATATATATATATATTATGAGTGCAAGCCAAAAATTACATACTATACAAGGATAAGGCTGCACATCAAACATAGATAATGGTATAATGCCTCAAGCATATGGAAAAATATTGGAATATACAATGAAAAATGCTACTTGCTAATTTGAACAATGTGAACAATGTGAATAATGAATTGCATACCTGCCATGAATATTAGGAAAAAGGAGATATTTAGCAATCGCATTGATCAATGTAACTGAGCCCCAAGACCTCGTCAAGGTATATCTCTATATTGGGGTCCCTAGCTCTGTGACCCTAACTGTGTGTCATCTCATTGCAATTAAAAACTGCTGTGGGTGGAGAGGGGTAACTAAGGACTTTCTTATATAGGAGATGGAAAAAACATGGCCGAAAGGGGCGGAGCTGTGTTCACATTCAGAAAAAAACTACATATAACTGAATAGGATAACTGAAGTGAGCACTAATATATATATATATTATGAGTGCAAGCCAAAAATTTACATACTATACAAGGATAAGGCTGCACATCAAACATAGATAATGGTATAATGCCTCAAGCATATGGAAAAATATTGGAATATACAATGAAAAATGCTACTTGCTAATTTGAACATGTGAATAATGAATTGCATACCTGCCATGAATATTAGGAAAAAGGAGATATTTAGCAATCGCATTGATCAATGTAACTGAGCCCCAAGACCTCGTCAAGGTATATCTCTATATATATATATATATATATATTAGTGCTCACTTCAGTTATCCTATTCAGTTATATGTAGTTTTTTTCTGATTGTGAACACAGCTCCACCCTTTCGGCCATGTTTTTTCCATCTCCTATATAAGAAAGTCCTTAGTTACCCCTCTCCACCCACAGCAGTTTTTAATTGCAATGAGATGACACACAGTTAGGGTCACAGAGCTAGGGACCCCAATATAGAGATATACCTTGACGAGGTCTTGGGGCTCAGTTACATTGATCAATGCGATTGCTAAATATCTCCTTTTTCCTAATATTCATGGCAGGTATGCAATTCATTATTCACATGTTCAAATTAGCAAGTAGCATTTTTCATTGTATATTCCAATATTTCTTTATCGTTCCTTCCATGGGAGACCCAAACCATGGGTGTATAGCTAGTGCCTCCGGAGGACACACAAAGTACTACACTCAAACGTGTAGCTCCTCCCTCCGGGCTATATACACTCCCTGGATGACAATCTATCCAGTTCAATACTTTGTGTTTCAGGAGGAACACACACTTTCATTCTCTGATATTTTTTTCTCATTTTTATTTTTTTTTAAAGATTTGGAAGAAAAGCGGGTCCAGTCTGGACTCCCGGCATGTCCCTTCACACCCCACTCTGTCGGCGGTGCTGTTAAGGTTGACTTTATAAGGCTGGAGCCTTCACATGCCGCGCTCCTTCACATCCTCTAAGAGGCTCTGGGTTGAAGTGGGAGCCTCCACGGTCCTCTCTGCTTGCAGACGACCGGTCTCCATCCGCAGCCCTGTCTGGTCCCTGCTGGAAGGAGCATTTACCCCCCTCTCCAGGGACATGGCCCTGCGTCTCAAAGCTAAGTATAGAGACGTTTTTCAGGGGTCCCGGGTACTTTTATTAGGGGGACAGTATGTGTTTTTAACGGTACTGTACTTTCCGGCCGATTCTGGGGATTTCCCCTAAGAACCGCGCCGAAGGTGCCTGCTCGTCGGCCGCATTATTAAATCTAGGCCCCGGCTTCTGTTTGGGCCTAGTTTCGGTTTCGGCTTCTATGCATGTTTTGCATACAGCGCCGCCCACCGCCCGACCAGCAGAGGGGAGGGCACTCCTCTCTGGGGAGATGTTCCCTCCCCTGTATATCGTCCTGTATCTCTCTGCCCTCCGTTTTTCCCGCTCCTGGGCTTATACACGCCCCCCCTCTTTCTCCCAGCGCCATTTTCTCAGCGTTCTTGCGCTAGAGGGAGCTGGATGCTGCAGCTGCATTCTATCAGGAAGGCTAACGCTTCACAGGGGAGCGGTGGAATCCGGAGGGCACACAGAGAGCACGGGCTGGTAAGCCACAACCTCTGGTTGTGGACTTTTATTACACTCTCAAGCATTCTACAGGAGTGTATTCTGGCTGCAGAGCCTCCACCATCAGCAGCATGTCTGTCACTAGGAGCAAGGCTGCAAACATGTATGCTATATGCACTGCTTGTAAGCTCATTCTGCAAGAGCCAAGCACATACCCACATTGTGATGCCTGTGCTAATATGGTTGTGTCTCAGCCTGGAGCCTCCGCAGGGGTCCCTCCGGCTGCTTTGGCCCCGGTGGCTGAACCCCCGGCTTGGGTAGCATCTTTTTCAAAAGCTCTTTCCAGGTCTTTTGCCGACTCCATGGGGCAGCTGTCCCGGACACTGCTGTCCATGCATCAGCCCCCTTCACAGGGTGCTTCGGCTGCTCCTAGCTCTGCAGAGCTCTCAGAGCATGTCCCAGGACCCCGTCCCCCTAAACGGAGACGCAGGGACCCTTCTCCCTCCTCTTCCCACGGCTCTGATTCACGTGCCGAGGTGCAGGGCGAGGAGGACTCGTTTACTGTGGGCTCAGACGCTACCTCTATGTACCCCATTGACTTGTCTGAGGGAGATGCGGATGTTAGTGACTTAATTGCGTCCATTAACTCCGTACTGAATCTCAACCCACCAGAGTCTGAGGAACAAGCCTCTCTGGTAGAGATACACCAGTTTACCTCACCTAAGAAGGCTAGGAGTACGTTTTTTAACCACTCCAGCTTTCAGGCCACTGTTACCAAACCCAGGGCCTGTCCTGACAAACGTTTTCCGAAGCGTAGTTCAGATGACCGTTTTCCTTTTCCACCAGAGGTGGTTAAAGAATGGGCTCAGTCCCCAAAGGTGGACCCTCCGGTGTCCAGAATCTCAGCCCGCACAGTCGTGGCTGTGGCTGATGGCACTTCTCTTAAGGATCCCACTGACCGCCAGGTTGACCTTTTGGCCAAGTCTGTATATGAGGCGGCTGGAGCCTCGTTCTCCCCGTCTTTTGCGGCAGTGTGGGCTCTCAAGGCAGTCTCTGCCTCTCTGGAGGAGATGCATTCCCTCACCAGGGACTCTATGCCTGAGCTGGAGACCTTAACTTCTCGAGCTTCGGCTTTTGCATCCTACGCCATGTCTGCCATCCTGGAGGCTTCTCACCGCACTGCGGTGGCCTCCGCTAACTCCCTCGCGATCCGCAGGATCTTGTGGCTTCGAGAGTGGAAAGCAGACGCTTCCTCAAAAAAGTACCTTGCGAGTCTCCCTTTTGCTGGGTCCAGGCTGTTTGGGGAACAGCTGGATGACATAATCAAGGAGGCTACTGGCGGGAAGAGTACTTCCTTGCCTCAAACTAAGGCCAGGAGACCTGTCCAGGGCAGGATCCAATCGAGGTTTCGTTCCTTTCGTTCCTCTAACTGGTCATCCTCGAAACCCTCGGCCGCATCCACTACCGCAGCCAAGGATCGAAAACCAAACTGGCGCGCAAAGCCGCGTCCTCAAAAGACCGGAGGAGCCGCTGCCACTAAGGCGGCCTCCTCTTGACTACCTGGCTGCGCCAGCAACGTCCTTGGTCGGTGGCAGGCTCTCCCACTTTGGAGACGTGTGGTTCCAACACGTCACCGATCAGTGGGTGCGGGATATCATCTCCCACGGCTACAGGATAGAATTTTCTTCCAGCCCGCCAAACAGATTTTTTCTGTCCACACCCCCTTGCTCCAAGGCCGCCGCCTTATCTCAGGCCGTGGCCTCCCTGCAGGCCAACGGGGTAATTGTTCCGGTTCCCGCCCGGGAACGGTTCAGCGGTTTCTACTCAAACCTCTTTCTAGTCCCCAAGAAGGACGGTTCCTCCCGGCCCATCCTGGACCTCAAGCTTCTCAACAAGCATATTCAGGTGCGGCACTTTCGCATGGAATCTCTGAGATCGGTCATTGCCTCAATGACCCAAGGAGATTTTCTGGCATCCATCGACATCAGAGATGCCTATCTGCATGTGCCCATTGCGGTCTCACACCAGCGTTGGCTACGCTTTGCAATCGGAGAGGAACATTTCCAGTTCGTGGCTCTTCCCTTTGGCTTAGCCACGGCCCCTCGGGTGTTCACCAAGGTCATGGCAGCAGTGGTTGCAGTCCTGCACCTCCAGGGATTGGCAGTGATTCCTTACCTGGACGACCTTCTAGTCAAGGCCTCATCCAGTGTAGACTGCCAGCGGAGTGTCTCTCTCACTGTCGCCACGCTAGTCCAGTTCGGGTGGCTTGTCAACCTGCCCAAGTCCACTCTGACCCCGACCCAGGTACTTTTGTACCTAGGGATGCAGTTCGAGACTCTGCCGGCACTTGTCAAGTTGCCCTTAGTCAAACAGCAGTCCCTTCGTCTGGCGGTGCGCTCTCTGCTGAGGCACCGCCGTCATTCCATCAGACACCTCATGCGGGTGCTGGGTCAGATGGTGGTGTCAATGGAAGCGGTTCCCTTTGCCCAGTTCCATCTGCGTCCCTTGCAGCTGGACATTCTCCGCTGTTGGGACAAGCGGATCTCTTCCTTGGACAGGCTGGTGGCTCTGTCTTCTCAGACCAGGAACTCCCTTCAGTGGTGGCTTCAGCCCCTCTCCCTGTCACAGGGACGCTCCTTCCTGACTCCGTCCTGGGTGATACTCACCACGGATGCCAGCCTCTCCGGTTGGGGAGCGGTATTTCTTCATCACCGAGCACAGGGCACTTGGACTCCGTCCGAATCAGCCCTCCCGATCAATGTGCTGGAGATCAGAGCTGTGTTTCTAGCTCTCCTAGACTTTCACCACCTGTTGGCGGGCAAGCACATTCGGGTTCAGTCGGACAACGCGACAGCGGTTGCCTACATCAATCACCAGGGCGGGACTCACAGCCGTCTGGCGATGTTGGAGGTTCAACGAATCCTTCAGTGGACGGAGGACTTCAAGTCCACCATATCTGCAGTCCACATCCCAGGCGTGGAAAACTGGGAGGCCGATTATCTCAGCCGTCAAACCGTGGACGGCGGCGAGTGGGCCCTGCATCCGTCAGTGTTCAGATCGATCTGCCGCAAGTGGGGCACTCCGGAAGTGGATCTGATGGCATCCCGGCACAACAACAAGGTTCCGGTTTACGTGGCTCGCTCCCACGATCCTCAGGCCTTCGCAGCAGACGCACTGGTTCAAGATTGGTCTCAGTTCCGTCTGGCCTATGTTTTTTCCCCCCCTAGCGCTCTTGCCCAGGGTTCTGCGCAAGATCAGTACGGAGGGCCGTCGAGTCATACTCATTGCTCCGGATTGGCCCAGGCGAGCTTGGTACCCAGACCTGCTCAGCCTGTCCGTAGAGGTGCCGTGGCATCTCCCGGACCGCCCAGACCTTCTCTCTCAAGGTCCGTTCTTCCGCCAGAATTCTGCGGCTCTCAGATTGACGGCGTGGCTCTTGAGTCCTGGATCCTAACGGCTTCAGGCATTCTCCCTGAGGTCATCTCCACCATGACTCAGGCTCGGAAGTCTTCCTCGGCCAAGATTTACCACAGGACTTGGAGAATTTTCCTGTCCTGGTGTCGCTCTTCCGGCCGTGCCCCTTGGCCGTTCTCCTTGCCGACCATCCTGTCTTTTCTACAGTCAGGCCTACAGTTAGGTCTGTCCCTCAATTCCCTCAAGGGACAGGTGTCGGCCTTGTCGGTATTGTTCCAGCGGCGTATCGCCCGACTGGCTCAGGTGCGCACCTTCATGCAGGGCGCATCTCACATCATCCCTCCTTACCGGCGGCCCTTGGATCCCTGGGACCTTAATCTGGTCCTCACGGCCTTACAGAAACCCCCTTTGAGCCTCTCAGGGAGGTTCCCTTGTCTAGACTTTCACAGAAAGTTGTCTTTCTAGTAGCCATAACTTCTCTCAGGAGAGTTTCTGATTTGGCTGCGCTTTCTTCGGAATCCCCCTTTTTGGTGTTTCACCAAGACAAGGTGGTTCTTCGTCCGACTCCGGACTTTCTTCCTAAGGTGGTGTCTTCCTTCCACCTTAACCAGGACATTTCATTGCCCTCTCTTTGTCCGGCCCCTGTGCATCGCTTTGAGAAGGCGTTGCACACCTTGGATTTGGTGCGGGCGCTCCGAATCTATGTGTCACGCACCGCCGTTTTTCGGCGGTACACCTCACTTTTTGTGCTAACCACGGGTCAGCGCAAGGGTCTCGCGGCTTCTAAGCCGCCCCTAGCTCGATGGATTAGGTCGGCTATCGCCGATGCCTACCAGTGTTCTCAGGTGCCTCCCCCGCCGGGGATTAAGGCGCATTCGACCAGAGCTGTCGGTGCCTCCTGGGCTTTCAGGCACCAGGCTACGGCTCAGCAGGTGTGTCAGGCTGCCACTTGGTCCAGTCTGCACACTTTTTCGAAGCACTACCAGGTGCATGCTCATGCTTCGGCAGATGCGAGCTTGGGCAGACGCATCCTTCAGGCGGCTGTCGCCCATTTGTGAAGTTAGGTTTTGCCTACTTCTCAGTTTGGTTTATTTCCCACCCATGGACTGCTTTGGAACGTCCCATGGTTTGGGTCTCCCATGGAAGGAACGATAAAGAAAAAGAGAATTTTGTTTACTTACCGTAAATTCTTTTTCTTGTAGTTCCGACATGGGAGACCCAGCACCCTCCCTGTTGCCTGTTGGCAGTTTTTTGTTCTGTGTGTTTCACCGGCTGTTGTTAGTAGACAGAGTTCTGGTTTTGCCGAGTTTTACTCTATCTCTACTTATGGGTGGATGTCCTCCTTCAGCTTTTGTACTGAACTGGATAGATTGTCATCCAGGGAGTGTATATAGCCCGGAGGGAGGAGCTACACGTTTGAGTGTAGTACTTTGTGTGTCCTCCGGAGGCGCTAGCTATACACCCATGGTTTGGGTCTCCCATGTCGGAACTACAAGAAAAAGAATTTACGGTAAGTAAACAAAATTCTCTTTTTTTCCATATGCTTGAGGCATTATACCATTATCTATGTTTGATGTGCAGCCTTATCCTTGTATAGTATGTATTTTTGGCTTGCACTCATAATATATATATATATATATATATATTAGTGCTCACTTCAGTTATCCTATTCAGTTATATGTAGTTTTTTTCTGAATGTGAACACAGCTCCGCCCCTTTCGGACATGTTTTTTCCATCTCCTATATAAGAAAGTCCTTAGTTACCCCTCTCCACCCACAGCAGTTTTTAATTGCAATGAGATGACACACAGTTAGGGTCACAGAGCTAGGGATCCCAATATAGAGATATACCTTGACGAGGTCTTGGGGCTCAGTTACATTGATCAATGCGATTGCTAAATATCTCCTTTTTCCTAATATTCATGGCAGGTATGCAATTCATTATTCACATGTTCAAATTAGCAAGTAGCATTTTTCATTGTATATTCCAATATTTTTCCATATGCTTGAGGCATTATACCATTATCTATGTTTGATGTGCAGCCTTATCCTTGTATAGTATGTAATTTTTGGCTTGCACTCATAATATATATATATTAGTGCTCACTTCAGTTATCCTATTCAGTTATATGTAGTTTTTTTCTGAATGTGAACACAGCTCCGCCCCTTTCGGCCATGTTTTTTCCATCTCCTATATAAGAAAGTCCTTAGTTACCCCTCTCCACCCACAGCAGTTTTTAATTGCAATGAGATGACACACAGTTAGGGTCACAGAGCTAGGGACCCCAATATAGAGATATACCTTGACGAGGTCTTGTGGCTCAGTTACATTGATCAATGCGATTGCTAAATATCTCCTTTTTCCTAATATTCATGGCAGGTATGCAATTCATTATTCACATGTTCAAATTAGCAAGTAGCATTTTTCATTGTATATTCCAATATTTTTCCATATGCTTGAGGCATTATACCATTATCTATGTTTGATGTGCAGCCTTATCCTTGTATAATATTGTGTTGAAAGATGGCTTCTGATGGTTTGTGTAGACCCTGTCTGATGTCTTGTGCTTGGTATGCAACATCTGATTCTGAATTGGTCACTAGTCACTACACGTCACTCTTTGTATTTGATAGGGCTGGGCAATTAATCAAACTCATATGATTAATTTGCCTTTGGAGGTTGGCACAATATTTTCATTTTTTACAAAATTGAAAATTAGATATTAAAGTGAACCGACAGGATTCATTCCATGCAGAGCCACATCTATGAATCTCAGGAAATTATATTTGGGAATTCAACATAGTTCTGAGGTACCGGGGGAAAGGGCAATTTTGTCTTTAGACGCCGCTAAGGCGTTCGATAGCCTTGAATGGGAATATATGTGGGCTGTACTTCGGAAAATGGGCTTTGGATATAGATTCATAAATTGGGTAAAACTGCTATATGACTCACCGGTGGCGAAGGTTAGGGTTAATGGCAGGGACTCCGAGTCTTTTCCTCTTGGAAGAGGTACTAGACAGGGGTGCCCGCTTTCACCCTTGCTATTCGCGACTGCAGTGGAGCCGTTGGCAGTGGCAATACGGAAATCCAGGGAGGTAGAGGGATTTCGGTGTGGAGCCGTGGAACAAAAGATATCATTATACGCAGACGATCTACTCTTATATTTAGACAGGGTACGTTCCTCGATTTTGCCGGCAATGAATATCATTCGGGAATTTGGGCAGAGGTCTGGTCTACGAATCAACTGGTCCAAGTTGGCTTTAATGCCGTTGGACCCCCTTCCGGGGGACTTTTCGGACTTACAGATTCCAGTTCCTGTGGTCCGGGAGTTTAAATATCTGGGAGTAATTGTCTTGTCAGCCCAATCCCGAAGGATTTCCAGGCCCTAAATCTGGAACCCCTGTTACAGCGATTCAGAGCAAAAGTGCATACCTGGTGCCGCTTGCCGCTATCAAATATCGGCAGATCCAATTTAATTAAAATGGTAATGATGCCACAATTACTATATCTTATACATAATTTTCCAGTATGGATACGTGGGGAATTTTTTGTAAAAATTAATACAATATTCCGGGAACTTATTTGGAAGAAAAAGCAAGCTAGGATTCGACTGGAAGTGCTACAGCGGGGAAAGGAGGAGGGAGGACTGGCGGTACCAAACCCATATATATACTATATAGCCTCCCAGATGCAACATCTGAGGGGTTGGGGCAAAGAAGGAGGGTATGATACCAGTGGTGATATAGTGAGAGAGGGATCAGTATGGAAATACCCAGGTTGCCGGTTGGATGTGGGACAAAGACAGATAAATGGGGCGCGATATCCCACACTGGCTATGATATTCCGGATGTGGGACAGGGGTAAGTCTCTTTTGGGGATAAACGGACCTACAGAGCTCTGGCCACTGTGGCAGAACCCCGACTTGCCAGAAATTAAAAAATTAGTAGGGTTCAGAGGATCACAAGTACTACAAAATAATACTCTTAAAAGCTTTGAACAACTAAGAACGGAGTTTCACCTCCCGCATGTCTTCTTTTATCAGTATTTGTAGCTGAGACACGCACTGGAAAGGCAGGGGAGGACAAACCCGGTAACAGTGACACATAATCAAACATTATATAGGCTGCTTACATCTGAGTCCTCTAAGGGTCTTATTTCGGAATTATATAAAAAATTACTACCTGCCCATCTGGAAACACATCCATTGATTGTTAAAAGCAAATGGGAACGAGACGTCGGTCCCCTGACGGAAGGCCAGTGGTCTGATATATTGGAACAAGTTCCTAAACTGGCGGTATCGGAGTGCCAAAAGCTGTCTCAAATATATCTCATCCACAGGGTATATAAAACTCCCAGTCTACTATTTAAGATGGGACTCAGACCAAACACACAGTGTGTTAGGTGTGGACAGGATGATGCCCATTTGATGCATGTTATGTGGGAGTGTGGACACATTGGTGATTTCTGGAACCAAACCCTGGGACTTATAGATCAAATATATCATATCACAATACAACCGTCGCCCCGCCTGTGCCTGTTGAGTCTGTGGGAAGGAGAAGTGGATCCGGATTCTCCAACAGCTCTGGGAATAGCCCGTATCTTGTACCAAGCAAGAAAGCTACTTGCATATCGCTGGTTAGACCCTCTACCACCAACATTACCAGAGCTCAAAAACAAATTAAATAACGTCATAAGATTGGAAAGGGGAGTTTATTTAAAAAGAAAAACATTGAAAAAGTTTTACAACATTTGGTGGCCATGGATGGAGTTGCCGGGCCTACCCTCTAGTGCACTGGTTCGGGATGCAATGCTGGACCGGTTACTGTTGTGCCTGCAGTGATGGCATGTGTGAGGAAGGGAATTAAAACTAGTCTTTTCTGTGGCGAAGTGGACTTTGAATGAAGAGGTGAGAGAGGACTGGAACGGTTTCATTGATGACTGCACGGAGAGGGAGGGGCGGGAGAGTATAGCAATATGATGTGGAGCGACACGGCTGATGGAGGAGGTGTTCCTGTTAGTCTGAGGCGTTATTGCATAATTTAAGTTTTGTTTATTTGTAGAGCCACGAGGTTTGTAGGCTCAAGCTATATAATATAATTATGATTTGAGAACTCTATTACTATATTTACATACAGTGCCTACAAGTAGTATTCAACCCCCTGCAGATTTAGCAGGTTTACACATTCGGAATTAACTTGGCATTGTGACATTTGGACTGTAGATCAGCCTGGAAGTGTGAAATGCACTGCAGCAAAAAAAAATGTTATTTCTTTTTTTTTTTTTTTTTTTTTAAATTGTGAAAAGTTTATTCAGAGGGTCATTTATTATTCAACCCCTCAAACCACCAGAATTCTGTTTGGTTCCCCTAAAGTATTAAGAAGTATTTCAGGCACAAAGAACAATGAGCTTCACATGTTTGGATTAATTATCTCTTTTTTCCAGCCTTTTCTAACTAATTAAGACCCTCCCCAAACTTGTGAACAGCACTCATACTTGGTCAACATGGGAAAGACAAAAGGAGCATTCCAAGGCCATCAGAGACAAGATCGTGGAGGGTTACAAGGCTGGCAAGGGGTACAAAACCCTTTCCAAGGAGTTGGGCCTACCTGTCTCCACTGTTGGGAGCATCATCCGGAAGTGGAAGGCTTATGGAACTACTGTTAGCCTTCCACGGCCTGGACAGCCTTTGAAAGTTTCCACCCATGCCGAGGCCAGGCTTGTCCGAAGAGTCAAGGCTAACCCAAGGACAACAAGGAAGGAGCTCCGGGAAGATCTCATGGCAGTGGGGACATTGGTTTCAGTCAATACCATAAGTAACGTACTCCACCGCAATCGTCTCCGTTCCAGACGAGCCCGTAAGGTACCTTTACTTTCAAAGCGTCATGTCAAGGCTCGTCTACAGTTTGCTCATGATCACTTGGAGGACTCTGAGACAGACTGGTTCAAGGTTCTCTGGTCTGATGAGACCAAGATCGAGATCTTTGGTGCCAACCACACACGTGACGTTTGGAGACTGGATGGCACTGCATACGACCCCAAGAATACCATCCCTACAGTCAAGCATGGTGGTGGCAGCATCATGCTGTGGGGCTGTTTCTCAGCCAAGGGGCCTGGCCATCTGGTCCGCATCCATGGGAAGATGGATAGCACGGCCTACCTGGAGATTTTGGCCAAGAACCTCCGCTCCTCCATCAAGGATCTTAAGATGGGTCGTCATTTCATGTTCCAACAAGACAACGACCCAAAGCACACAGCCAAGAAAACCAAGGCCTGGTTCAAGAGGGAAAAAATCAAGGTGTTGCAGTGGCCTAGTCAGTCTCCTGACCTTAACCCAATTGAAAACTTGTGGAAGGAGCTCAAGATTAAAGTCCACATGAGACACCCAAAGAACCTAGATAACTTGGAGAAGATCTGCATGGAGGAGTGGGCAAAGATAACTCCAGAGACCTGTGCCGGCCTGATCAGGTCTTATAAAAGACGATTATTAGCTGTAATTGCAAACAAGGGTTATTCCACAAAATATTAAACCTAGGGGTTGAATAATAATTGACCCACACTTTTATGTTGAAAATTTATTAAAATTTAACTGAGCAACATAACTTGTTGGTTTGTAAGATTTATGCATCTGTTAATAAATCCTGCTCTTGTTTGAAGTTTGCAGGCTCTAACTTATTTGCATCTTATCAAACCTGCTAAATCTGCAGGGGGTTGAAGACTACTTGTAGGCACTGTACATGCAGAGAAAGAACCTGATTTATAAATCACATGTGTGTATCTGTTGTTTATTGTTATCAGTTATATGAAAAGTGAAATACTCTCTGTATCGATCCCTAATGATTTAATAAAAAAAGATCTGATTTAACCCCTTCACGACCCTGGACGGATCTATCCGTCCAGGATCGTGTCCCGTTAAGCCCCGTCCCCTGCCGCGGGCAGGCGGCGTGGATCGGCACACATATCAGCTGTTTTCAACAGCTGACATGTGTGCCTGCTAGCCGCGGGTGGAATCGCTTCCACCCGCGGCCATTAACCCCTTAAATCTTGCTGCCAAAGTCTGGCAGCAAGATTTAAATGCGCGCGGCCATGTTTGTTACTCACCGCCGCCCCCACCGGAAGTCACGTGTGTTATCACGTGACTATCGGTGGTTGCCATCGTAGCACAGGGTCATGTGATGACGCCTGCTGCTACGATGTTTCACTTTCATTTTCCCTCGGCCGAGAGCAGAGGGAAAACCAAAGTGACTGAATCTGCTGATTACAGCGGTATAGCTGTGATCAGCAGATAGCGATCAGCAATCGGATTGCTGATCGCTATAGCCCCCTAGGGGAACTAGTAAAATAAAAAAAAAAAGTAAAAAAAAAGTTTTAAAAAATAAAAAAAAAAACAAAAAACCTAAAAGTTCAAATCACCCCCCTCTCCCCCCATTGAAAATTAAAGGGTTAAAAAATAAATAAATATACACATATTTGGTATCGCCGCGTTCAGAAATGCCCGATCTATCAAAATATAAAATCAATTAATCTGATTGGTAAACGGCGTAGTCGCAAAAAAATTCCAAACGCCAAAATTACGTTTTTTGGTCGCCGCAAGTTTTACGCAAAATGCAATAACAGGCGATCAAAACGTAGCATCTGCGCAAAAATGGTACCATTATAAACGTCAGCTCGAGACGCAAAAAATAAGCCATCACTGAGCCATAGATCCTTAAAAATAAGAACGCTACGTGTTTCAGAAAATGGCGCAAAACGTGCGCCACTTTTATTGGACAAACTTGTGAATTTTTTTTAACCCCTTAGATACAAGTAAACCTATACATGTTTGGTGTCTACAAACTCGCACCGACCTGAGGCATCACATAGATACCTCAGTTTTACCATATAGTGAACACAGTGAATAAAATATCCCAAAAACTATTGTACGATCACACTTTTTTTGCAATTTTTCCGCACTTGGAATTTTTTTGCCGTTTTCCAGTACACTATATGGTAAAACTTATGGTTTCATTTAAAAGTACAACTCGTCCCGCAAAAAACAAGCCCTCATATGGCAAGATTGATGGAAACATAAAAATATTACGCCTCTCAGAAGAAGGGGAGCAAAAAACAAAAACGCAAAAACGGAAAGTGCCCGGGGGCTGAAGGGGTTAAAAAAGATATTAAAGGGAACCTGTCAGGTGCAATATGCACCCAGGACCATGAGCAGTTCTGAGTGCATATTGCTAATTCCTACCCAACTGGCCCTGTATCTAGTAGCATAGATAATTATAGATAAAGTATTTCTAAAGATCCTTTTATGATATGCTAATGAGTGCAGGGACTAGTCCCCTGGGTGTTGTATCCCCCGACCAGCCACCCTCTTAGGATGTTAGCATCCCACAGGTGCATGCTAACATGCTATTTAATGTCCATTGCCCAGTGTCATTTGAGATGACGCATGTACCTGTGTCTGTTGTCACCGCCTCAGGTGCTGGGTTTAGGCTTAGTGCGCATGATCAGCAGTCTTGGCAGTTCCGGTCAAGCGCACTATGAAGTCGGGTGTACGTGTCCTGGCTTCAGAGAGGTCTAGTGCACATCACTGGAAGTGTGGGACTTCTGATCATGTGCACTGAGCCTAAACCTGGTGTCATCGGTGGTGACAATGGACACAGGCATGTGCATCACTGCCAATGACGCTTGGCATTGAATAGCATGTTAGTAGGCCCCTGTGGGAGTGCTACCATGCTAAGATGGTGTTCTAGTTGGGGGAAATAACGCCCTTGGGACTAGTCCCTGTGCTCATTAGCATATCATAAAGGATCTTTATAAATACTTTTTCTATAAATCTCTATCTATGGTACTAGATACAGGTACGGTTAGGCAGGGGTTAGCAATATGCACCCAGAACTGCTCGTGGCTCTAGGTGCATATTGGACCTGAGAGGTTCCCTTTAAATCTGCCCCAATCTTGTCATTGGTTGAGCAGGTTGTGAAGGCGGAAGAGTAGAGCTGCTGAGCACCGTGATTGGCCGGAGAAGCTCAAACCTAAGCGGGAGCGGAGTACGGAAAGCGGCAGGAGACACTCTGGGACACAGGAGAAAAGCAGCTGGACCTGAGCGGGTGCTGGAGCTGTGACATGTGGCCCTTCACTGCCTTAATTAACCCCGAGACAGCCAGAATGCATCTTGGAGACAATGTAGCAGAGGGAGAACAGCAAATAAATAGTTGCTGAATTTGCTGTCTGCCTTTACCATTTTCTCTGCATCCCTCCTCTGTTCCTCAATGTTCTGGGTGATCAGAAGAATCATGTTCTTCTATGCCGCCAAGGGTTAACCCTTTTCTCCCCTGCACAGGAAGAAAACAAGCTGGATGCAGAAGTGCGGTAAGGGTTAACCCCCTCACAAGTGCCCCCTTCTGTATTTGGTCTCCTGTGGTTTCTCACCTCTGCTCCCTTCCCTCTTTAAATTGCCTTAATGACTGATTCTGACCCCCTCACCTGTCACCTCCACCCCCCTCCTCCCCCTTTCCATGTAAATAATCATAAATCTATCCAGCTTAAAGGGAAAGAGTCTTATTCTGACCTGTGACATCCTACCACAGCATGTTTCCAAATGCATTTGATTTACTATCACAAGCAGCCCACTTTGCCATAGACTTCAATGCAATTCTCAGGTGACACGTGATTTGGCACAACTTGGCGGATTTATTTACAGCTTAAACACAGCCCTAACTTTGGTGCGTGACAAAAAGTGGCACAGATATTTTGTAGCATGACTTTTTAGGAGAACTGCTGTCACCAGGCGCCCCAGGCCTGACCCCATACGCCTATGGATAATTATATGATAATAACAATGGTGTTTGTAGCTAAACTGTACAATTTTTTTTTTTACTTTTCACTACTACTGGACCCCCCAGCTTAATTCCAGGGTGCCATCTAATATATAAAGTGGAGTGTATATGTGTGTATGTATGTATGTAAAAAATTGTTTGAAAGAACTGAAGTCCTCAGTGGTTGATACCTTTTTAATGGCTAACTGAAGAGATGGTAATAATAGCAGCTTTCGAGACTACTCAGGTCTCTTCTTCAGGCTCAACATGGCCAGCTTCTCACTTGCGATTTTCTCGCAGTAGTGCAATGCGAGAAATTCTCGCATTGCACTCGGACCCATGTTAATCAATGAGGCAGCTCCCATCTGCTATTTTTTTCTCAGTCCAAATCGGACTGAGAAAAAAAATCGCAGCATGCTGCGTTTAGGAGAGTTTCTCGCGCGAGTCTCTCCAATGCAACTCTGTGGGAGCGGGTAAATAAACGGATGTCACACGGACGGCACACACCATCCTAGTCACATCCGCTTTTCTAAATACATTTATCGCATGTTTCACAAAACATTGGAAATGAGTGAGGTCTCACAATGTCGGTCAAACTCTATCTCTGTCAGTCGGTCTCTCCCTCTCGGTCTCTATTCTCTCTCTGTCGGTCTGATGGTCGGTCTCTCTCTCTCTCTGTCCATGTCGGTCTATTCCTCTTCCCCCCTCTCTCATACTCACCAATCACCGTCGTGGCGCTGCACGGCGTTCACACTGCTTCGGCGGCTTCTCCTCTTTTGAAAAAGCCGGCCGCTCATTATTGAATCTTGTATTCCCTGCTTTACCTGCCCACCGGCGCCTATGATTGGTTGCAGTCAGACACGCCCCCACGATGAGTGACAGCGGTCTCACTGCAACCAATCACAGCAGCCGGTGGGCGGATCTATATCATGAAGTAAAATAAATAAATAAATAATTAAAAAAAACAGCATGCGGTTCCCCCCAATTTTAATACCAGCCAGGGTAAAGCCACACGGCTGAAGGCTGGTATTGTCAGGATGGGGAGCCCCACGTTATGGGGAGCCCCCCAGCCTAACAATATCAGCCAGCAGCCGCCCGGAATAGCCGCATCCATTAGATACGACAGTCCCGGGACTGTACCCGGCCATCCTGAATTGCCCTGGTACGGTGGCAATCGAGGTAATGAGGAGTTAATGGCAGCAGCCCATAGCTGCCACTAAGTCCTAGATTAATCATGGCAGGCGTCTCCCAGAGATACCTTCCATGATTAACCTGTAAGATAAAGAAAATGAAGACATACACCAAAAAATCCTCTATTTGAAATAAAAAAAACAAGCCTCTTTCACCACTTTATTCAAGTCCCCAAATACCATTCCATGTCCGACGTAATCCACGGAGGTCCCGCGACGCTTTCAGCTCTGCTACATCGGAAGCTGACAGAGAGCGGCCACATGCCTCGACCGCTCTCTGTGAGCTCCCCGCAGCGACTGAAGTGAGTTGCACTATCAGCGATGACATCACTCAGGTTACCCGCGGCCACAGATCTCAGCGGGAGGACTTCAGCTGTGGCCGTGGGTAACCTCAGTGATGGCACCGCTGATAGCGCTGATCACTGCGGTCACTCAGGGGATTTGCGGTCCCCGGTGAGTCACTCACCGGTGACCGAAAATCAGGCCGTGCCACACAGACAGAGCCGCGAGATGACAATGAAGTCGGGTGAAGTTCATCCGACTTCTTTCTGATCCCACGGCTCTGTCTGTGTCTGCTGTCAGCGGCCATTCAGCTCTGCTACATGGCTCTGTCTGTGGCTGCTGTCAGCGGCCATTCAGCTCTGCTACATGGCTCTGTCTGTGGCTGCTGTCAGCGGCCATTCAGCTCTGCTACATGGCTCTGTCTGTGGCTGCTGTCAGCGGCTATTCAGCTCTGCTACATGGCTCTGTCTGTGGCTGCTGTCAGCGGCCATTCAGCTCTGCTACATGGCTCTGTCTGTGGCTGCTGTCAGCGGCTATTCAGCTCTGCTACATGGCTCTGTCTGTGGCTGCTGTCAGCGGCCATTCAGCTCTGCTACATGGCTCTGTCTGTGGCTGCTGTCAGCGGCCATTCAGCTCTGCTACATGGCTCTGTCTGTGGCTGCTGTCAGCGGCCATTCAGCTCTGCTACATGGCTCTGTCTGTGGCTGCTGTCAGCGGCCATGTAGCAGAGCTGAATGGCAGATGACAACTGCTGAGAAAAAAAACGGATCCCATAAGCATCAAACATTCATTGCACACGGACTGCATCACAGTCCCAGGATCCCAGGAAAAATCCCAGGATCGCAGTGCAGTTGCATTGCACACTGATTATAACGTGAACTGAAATCGTCCGACTTTTTATCATGCAACTCGGACCGATTTTACTGGCAAAAGTGTCTTTCCAGCCTATAACACAAAATCTGAAGAGTCACATATTTATACCCAACAAGACATAGAATAGGGCAGTAAATAAAACAAGTTATGTGAAGCAGAACTATCAGTATGGCGAGAGGACAAACTGTTGTGGCCATAAATATTGCTGCAGTTCAGTGTGAAAGTTTTATTATCCTCTGATGGAGGTCTGGTCGAATCGTCTGAGGAGCACATCTCTTAATTGATGTAAAAAGACATAAATCCATGAGACACATTCATTCCTGCTGTGAATGTGCCAAAGGTCATCATAAGTTTGTACTCCCATAGTCTCCTGTCTCTCTGGGACTTGAAATTCCCTTTCAATACCAGCAATTTCATGTCCATGATGCTGTGGTCGGGGTTAGGCTATGTGCGCACGTTGCGTACAGTCACTGCAGAAATTTCTGCAGCGATCTGAAGAGCACATGTGCTCTTTAAATCGCTGCAGAAATGTCCGTAGTGAAAAAAAAAAAAAGCCGATTCCATGCGCTCTGCCTGCAGCTCCTCCCATAGACAGAGCAGGAGCTGCCGGCAAAGCGCACGGAAGAAGTGACATGTCCCTTCTTAGAACGCAGCACTTCGGCAGTAGCCGAAGCGCTGCGCTCTAAAACGCCACGTGCGCACGGCCCCTGCACAATCTCCATAGACTGTGCAGGGGACGCAGGATGCAAGCAGTTGCGCTGCGCTACAAAGCGCAGCGTAACTGCATGTATTTACGCAACGTGCGCACATAGCCTTACAAAAATGCTTGGCCACAGGTAGATCTATTCTTTTTCTTCTAATTGTGTGGCGGTGAGAATTCATCCTTGTCCTGAGCTGTTGTCCGGTCTCCCCTACATACAAACCCCCAGATGGACATTTGGTACATATAATTAAGTACATCACATTAGTTTTGGTGCAGCTGAAGGTGCCTGGGATCTTGTAGTCCTGATGTGATCTGGGGATCTTTATATGGTCCATTGTCATTATGTATGGACAGGTCTTACATTTTTTCTGGTTGCAGGGAAATGTTCCTGTTGCTGTTGGAGAGGACAGGGAGCTTCTGACAATGATGCTTCTTAGATTTGGGGGCTGTCTAAAACACAGAAGTGGGGGGTCTGGAAAAATAGATTTTAACCGGGCATCTTTTTGCAGTAATGGTTGTAGTTTCCGTGCAGCTCCTCTAAACAGCTCCAGATGTGGATTGTAGGTGACTACAAGAGGGACCCGGTTGTTTTCTTCTTTAGCTTTATAATGTAGGAGATGGTTTGTTGATATTCTGGTGGCTCTTGTAATCTGGTTTTCAATTGTTCTTGGGTGGTGGCCTTGATTCAGAAAGGTCTTTCTGAGGCCCTCAAGGTTATTGTCTCTATCTGTACTGTTGGAACATATCCGATTGTACCTGATAGCCTGGCTGTATACAATAGAGTTTTTTATGTGTTTTGGATGAAAACTGTCCCATTTCAGGTATGTTGGACGGTCAATTGGCTTCTTGTACAGGGATGTTTTTTGCTTCTTGAACAGGGATGTTTCTATTTCATTGTTCCGTAGTTTAATGATGGTGTCCAAGAAGTTGATTTTCCTGCAGGAGTAGTTGAGTGTTAGGTTGATGGTGGGATGAAACTGATTAAATTGTTCATGGAAGGTCTTCAGCTGCTCCTCAGACTCTGTCCAGATGATTAAAATATCATCAATGTAACGGTAGTAGGCCAGAGGCCTGATAGTACAAGAGGATAAAAAGTCACTCTCAACTTGGCCATGAAAAGATGTGCCTATTCTGGTGCCATTTTGCTTCCCATTGCAGTCCCAGTCTCCTGTAGATATATGTTATTGTCAAATTGTCAGGGCGGCACGGTGGCTCAGTGGTTAGCACTGCAGCCTTGCAGCGCTGGGGTCCTGGGTTCAAATCCCACCAAGGACACCATCTGCAAGGAGTTTGTATGTTCTCCCCGTGTTTGCGTGGGTTTCCTCCGGGTACTCCGGTTTCCTCCCACACTCCAAAGACATACAGATAGGGACTCTAGATTGTGAGCCCCAATGGGGACAGTGTTGCAAATGTATGTAAAGCGCTGTGGAATTAATAGCGCTATATAAATGAATAAAATTATTATTATTATTATTATTAAATGCAAAGTAATTATGGGTGAGGATGAATTTTGTAAGCTTCACTACAGAATCGGCATCAGTTCCTGTATTTTCCAGGAAGACTTTGCAGGCATTCAATCCATCCTGGTGTGGAATATTCGAGTACAAGGATTCCACATCCATGGTGGCAAGGATGGTTCCCTCCGGTAGAGGACCTATTGCTGATAGTTTTTTCAATAGGTCAGTAGTGTCAGTAGTGTATGTATGTATGTGTGTGTGTGTATGTACGCTAAATGAATCTGCACTGTTGAATTTACAATCACAAAATTTTGCAGACACCCCATGTGACTCAGGAAACGTCATAGACTATGTTTTGACAGGAAAATGTAACCCCGCGCTTTACAGTTACACTCCAAAAATCCTGTCTCCATTAAACTCAATGGAGATAGGAGCTACAGCTTATTAATAGTCTGCTGCCCCCACGTCAGCAGCCGGGCTGCTCGGATCCGCAGTGTGGCTCAAGGGATCTCCGGACCTGGGGGTCTCGCGGACACTTCAAATAAAAAGGGGATTGGTTGTATGTGGTACTTTCTATACAGTCCGTGACACCACCCACGGTGTGTGGTAAGATGGGGTACCACCGTTGCTATTAGGGTGGATGCCCCGGGGCCCAGTGTCTCTGTGCTGAGGATGGTGGCTGCAGGGGGTGGCGCGCCCGGTCGGACCGGGGAATGTTAGTGTACTCCAGTCAAAAGAATCAGACAAGTCCAGCGGTAAACCAAGGTGTCAGTGGCCAGACGCCGCTGCCAGGTGTATTCTGGTCCCTCACCCGGGGTGATGGTCTGTGTCACTTTCCACTGCACGGTTTAGTTCTCTTTGGACTTCCCGGTGTAGAACACGGGAATCCGCTCCCAGAACTACGGGTGGGAGCCTTGACCGCAGATGCTGACCCGTGGGATCTAAAGGGGCTCTGGCGGATGCCATATCCCCCGAGGTGGTCTGCTGGTCTGCTCTTGTGGGACTTTGGGTGGGACAGGACCTATAATCCTGTCCTCAACTGGTGAATTAACAAAGCCGGTGGTTCCGGTCCTTGCTTCAGGGTCCAGGTACCCCCCTCTGTGCACGGTTTCCGGGTCGGTTCTCTGGTGTCGGTACCGGCGGGCTCCTACCCTGTCCCGGTCCACCTAGGATCTCCGGCACCCGTCTTCCCGTCTCCTGACAGAAACGGACCACTGTCTGCTACCTAGCCAGTACGCCGGGGCTCCAACCCCAACGCCTTTCCTCTGACTTCCACTTGAACTTTCTCCTCTCCTCACTCACTCCACTACACGACACTACTTGGTTCCCTCCCCTGGATCCTCTAGACCTCTAGGTGGGCATTTTCTTTCCACCTGGTCCCGCCCACTGGTGTCTTTTCTACCCTAGGGGGGTGACTACGGTTTTGTCGGCTCGATATAACCCTATGAGGGACTGTTTTGTGTGGTGGCCTACTTTGTGTATGACCACCTGGCGGCGCCAGGGCGTTACATTAGCAGCTGTGAGTGAGTGAGTGAGTGAGTGAGCTATAGGAACAAAATAAATTGTTAGTATAAGAAGCTTATGTGTGAGGTAATAACATATCGGTGGAGAGACAGAGACAGAAAGAGACAGACATAGGCACAGACAGAGACTGACAGGGAAATAAACAGAGAGCGAGAGACAGTCAAAAAGACAGACAGACATGGAAAGAGATAGAGACAGAGGGGGGAAAAGAGACAGAGGTAGAAAAGAAACAGAGGTGGGAAATGAGACAGAGGGGGACAAGAGACAGAGGGGGACAAGAGACAGAGGGGGACAAAGACAGACCTGGAATGAGACAGACAGACACACTGAGATAGAGAGATAGAAACATACAGACAGACATGGATAGAGACTGACAGACAGGGAAAGAGACTGACAGACAGACAGGGAAAGAGACTGACAGACAGACAGGGAAAGAGACTGAAAGACAGACAGGGAAAGAGACAGACACACAGACAGAAAGAGATAGACAGACAGATACCGACAGACTGGGAGAGAGACAAAGAGACAGTTACAATCCCGGGCAACGCCGTTTACTACAGCTAATATAGAATAAAAACAGTGGATACTCCCCTCCCACAGCAGCATTGTTCTGGTAATGTCGGCACTGCTGTTCTCGGAGAGTGGACGTGGCATTGTTGTGTCATGTGCTGGCTGCAGCCTTTACTATTTCATCAGAGCGTACATACGCACTGACCAGAATATTGATTAGTTGCAGTTAAACAGTGGCCGCACATACACAGCGGGCACATGACACAACAAGTCACGTAACTCGAACAGCTGTGCTAACATCGCCAGAACAGTGAAGAAATTGTGATGTTGCATATTTTCACTGCTCAAAAAGTATGGATTTTTTTATGTGGTGTAAACTGACCTACAGTGCATTTTTCAAGCTCACAAAATGTCAATGTCTCTAGCGGAAACGTAATTTTATACGTTGATTTTTCCCATCGACTTAGAGGACCAACCACCAGGATTTTCATATATAAACTAAAGCCAGCGCTATACTGGCGCTATCATGCTGATTCTCTACATGCCTTTAGTTGTGAGATCGGATGTATAGTTTCTGAAATACAGGCAAAAGTTGTGTGAAATGCACTGTTATTTGATGGACAGCAGCTACAGAATATCTAATAGGTGGATCGAGTTTTGCTTGTTATTCCCGCCCCTGTCTGCTGCCGATCCTTCCGCGCTCTCTCCTCCCCCTGTCTCTGTTATTACAGGGGGAGGAGAGAGCGAGGAAGAACCAGCAGCCAGACAGGGTTGGGAATAACTAGCAAAACCTGACCCACCTATTAGATATTCTGCAGCACCTATCAATGAAATAACAGTGCATTTCACAAACTTTACTTGCCTGTATTTCAGAAACTATACATCCGATCTCACAACTAAAGGTATGTATAGAATCAGCATGATAGCGCCAGTATAGCACTGGCTTAAATTTATATATGAAAATCCTGGTGGTTGGTCCTCTTTAAATTAGTTGCTGAAAATTGGAATTGCGGAAATGCACTAAAAACGCATGTAGGATTATCTCGAAGCCAATTACCAAGAAGTACCAAAAACAAAGCTGCTTTATTTAAACATGGCATACCAACAAGAGACAAAAAAAAAACGCCATAAAAATTGCAAGTGACCTAATTTACATATTGGGTGCAGAAAATCTGCAACATTAAAAACTCACCAAATACTCATTGTGGGAACTTAGGCGGGCTTTACATGCTGCGACATCGCTAGCGATGTCGTGAGCGATAGCACCCACCCACGTCGGTGGCGAGTCACGGGATGATCGCTGCCGTAGCAAACAATATCGCTACGGCAGCGTCACACGCAGTTACCTGTTCACCGACGTCGCTGTGGCCGCCGAACAAGCTCTCCTTTAAGGGGAAGGTTCGTTCGGCGTCACAGCGGCGTCACTAAGCGGCCGCCCAATAGCAGAGGAGGGGCGGAGATGAGCGGCCGGAACATCCCGCCCACCTTCTTCCTTCCTCATTGCCGGCGGTCACAGGTATGATGTTGTTCCTTGTTCCTGCGGTGTCACACGTAGCGATGTGTGCTGCCGCAGGAACGACAAACAACCTGCGTTCCAAATGAGAAACGATTTTTTTAAAAATGAACGACGTGTACACGACGAACGATTTGACACCTTTTTGCGATCGTTACTGATCGCAAAAAGGTGTCACACACATCGACATCGCTAACGAGGCCGGATGTGCGTCACCAACACCGTGACCCCAACGATATCTCGTTAGCGATATTGTTGTGTGTAAATGGGCCTTTAGTCTTAGGGGTACTTTGCACGCTGCGACATCGCAAGCCGATGCTGCGATGTCGAGCGCGATAGTCACCGCCCCCGTCGCAGCAGCGATATCATTGTGATTGCTGGCGTAGCGAACATTATCGCTACGCCGGCTTCACATGCACTCACCTGCCGTGCGACGTCGCTCTTGCCGGCGACCCGCCTCCTTCCAGGTCGTGCGGGGGGGGCAGGTCGTGCGTTGTCACAGCGACGTCACAAGGCAGGCGGCCAATAGCAGCGGAGGGGCGGAGATGAGCAGGATGTAAACATCCCGCCCACCTCCTTCCTTCCGCATAGCCGGCCGGGACGCAGGTAAGGAGATGTTCCTCACTCCTGCGGCTTCACACACAGCGATGTGTGCTGCCGCAGGACCGAGGAACAACATCGTACCAGTCACTGCACCGGCATTATGGAAATATCGGACCCTACACCGATGATACGATAACGATGCTTTTGCACTTGTTAATCGTATCAAAAAGTATTTGCACACTACGATATCGACTGCGACGCCGGATGTGTCCCTTCGCCTGCGGGCTCGCGAGTGCTATCCACATGAGACCACATGAGACCGCAGCTGCCAGAGCCCACCATCAGGGTTCGGGCCGCTGCAGACTTTCAGTTCTCGATGTGGAGAATATTAGCAACTCCACAGCAATAAATTGACATGCTTTGTCTCGGGAAGCCACATTGCATGTCCGTTTACGCTGCAGGAAAAACAAGCACAGTGGGCAGGGGATTTCTAGAAATTCAATCCACTGTGCAATGCAGCGTTAAAACCCTGTGAACCCTTATCATGGGCACGCAGCCTAATGCGGGCGTCACACGGTATGATATATCGGGCGATATGTCGCCGGAGTCACGTTGGTAGTGACGCACATCCGGCATCGTCTGATATATCGTAGCATGTGACAGCTACATGCGACGGTGAACGAGCAGAAATACTCACCTTCTCGTTCATCGTTGACACGTCGCTCAGTTTAAAAAAAAATCGTTCTTCCTTCTGCGCGCCGATTGTTCATCGTTCCCGAGGCAGCACACGTTGCTCCGTGTGACACCTTGGGAACGACGAACTGCTGCTTACCTGCGTCCCGCCGCCAATGCGGAGGGAAGGAGGTGGGCGGGATGTTACATCTCCGTCCCTCTGCTTCTATTGGGCGGCCGCTGTGTGACGTCGCTGTGACTCCGAACGTCCCTCCCCCTTCAGGAAGAGGATGTTTGCCGCCCACATGACGTCGCCCGGAAGGTAAGTACGTGTGACGGGGAATTAATGACTTTATGCACCACGGGCAACTAATTGCCCGTGACGCACACACGACGGGGGCAGGTACGATCGCTCGTGCAATCGCACGATAGATCGTCTCGTGTGAAGCCCGCATTAGGGTCCAGGCTCAAAACGACTCAGCCTCTCCAAGCTTACTGCTCATGATCTCTCCCACGAGCCAGTATAGTGTCCGCTACTCCTGCCCCCATTCATGACATGGTTTGGGAGGGATATTAAAAAGACGTCACCAAAATGGAAGCTGTTTAGGGCCACCCAGCCATCTACCACTTAAGAAGCCACAGACTAGCACCTCACCTTTAAATGTGTATACATGAAATCCCAGGCCGGCCGCATCACGCAGGTAGGTATGATCCAACAGTACGATGATAGTTAATGTCTGACATCTGGAGTAAAAAGCTTTAAAAAGTCACAACGGTTTGGCAGAATGCAAGGCTGCAATGCTAACACTTGTGACTTTTGCATTATCTCGCCATTTTTGATTGGTGCCAACAAAGTGGATGGAGCTGGGGCTAGATGGGGGGCATATAGACCACCACTCATCCAACTCCTGTCGAGCAGGGTCATTCCTTATGCCATTTCTCTTGCAATTTCACTGATGAGGAGTGTATATACAGTCATATGTAAAAGTTTGGGCACCCCTATTAATGTTAACCTTTTTTCTTTATAACAATTTGGATTTTTGCAGCAGCTGTTTCATTTTCATATATCTAATAACTGATGGACTCAGTAATATTTCTGAATTGAAATGAGGTTTATTGTACTAACAGAAAATGTGCAATCCGCATTTAAACTAAATTTGACAGGTGCATAAGTATGGGCACCCTTATCAATTTCTTGTTTTGAACCCTCCTAACTACTTTTTACTGACTTACTGAAGCACTAAATTGGTTTTGTAACCTCATTGAGCTTTGAACTTCATAGGCAGGTGTATCCAATCATGAGAAAAGGTATTTAAGGTGGCCACTTGCAAGTTGTTCTCCTATTTGAATCTCCTATGAAGAGTGGCATCATGGGCTCCTCAAAACAACTCTCAAATTATCTGAAAACAAACATTATTCAACATAGTTGTTCAGGGGAAGGTACAAAAAGTTGTCTCAGAGATTTAAACTGTCAGTTTCCACTGTGAGGAACATAGTAAGGAAATGGAAGAACACAGGTACAGTTCTTGTTAAGCCCAGATGTGGCTGGCCAAGAAAATATCAGAAAGGCAGAGAAGCAGAATGGTGAGAACAGTCAAGGACAATCCACAGACCACCTCCAAAGACCTGCAGCTTCATCTTGCTGCAGATGGTGTCAATATGCATCGGTCAACAATACAGCGCACTTTGCACAAGGAGAAGCTGTATGGGAGAGTGATGCGAAAGAAGCTGTTTCTACAAGCACGCCACAAACAGAGTCGCCTGAGGTATGCAAAAGCACATTGAGACAAGCCAGTTACATTTTGGAAGAAGGTCCTGTGGACTGATGAAACAAAGATTGAGTTGTTCGGTCATACAAAAAGGCGTTATGCATGGAGGCAAAAAACACGGCATTCCAAGAAAAGCACTTGCTACCCACAGTAAAGTTTGGTGGAGGTTCCATCATGCTTTGCGGCTGTGTGGCCAATGCCGGCACCGGTAATCTTGTTAAAGTTGAGGGTCGCATGGATTCAACTCAGTATCAGCAGATTCTTGACAATAATGTGCAAGAATCAGTGACAAAGTTGAAGTTACGCAGGGGATGAATATTTCAGCAAGACAATGATCGAAAACACCGCTCCAAATCTACTCAGGCATTCATGCAGAGGAACAATTACAATGTTCTGGAATGGCCATCCCAGTCCCCAGACCTGAATATCATTGAAAATCTGTGGGATGATGTGAAGCGGCTGTCCATGCTCGGCGACCATCAAACTTAACTGAACTGGAATTGTTTTGTAAACAGGAATGGTCAAATATACCTTCATCCAGGATCCAGGAACTCATTAAAAGCTACAGGAAGCGACTAGAGGCTGTGATTTTTGCAAAAGGAGGATCTGCAAAATATTAATGTCACTTTTATGTTGAGGTGCCAATAGTTTTGCACCGGTCAAATTTTGTTTAAATGCAGATTGCACATTTTCTGTTAGTACAATAAACCTCATTTCAATCCAGAAATATTACTCAGTCCATCAGTTATTAGATATATGAAACTGAAATAGCTGCTGCAAAAACCCAAATTGTTATAAAGAAAAAAGGTTAACATTAATAGGGGTGCCCAAACTTTTACATATAACTGTAAGGTGGAAAAAAAATACTGAAAAAGATGTATAAAAAATTCTCAATTAAATCCAATTTAATTTAGAGATGATGAAACTTCTTGAATATATAAACTCCGGTTATTGTTGCAGGAGAGGATAAACAGCTACCCCGAACTCCATGTGAAGAACATAGTGGCCGAGGAGATGACCTGTGCAGCCTGCGACTTATACAGGTATTGCGGTTTCCGAGTGACCTTATCTGGACAAGCCTACGATAACCGGACGCTAGAATGTGACGACTTCCTGCCGAATGACAAGCAGGTAAAATGCCAAAATGTAAAGTACCATGCAAAATATTCAAAACTGGATGATAGCAGATACATTGTGGATGCCCGTGTAAATAATCCCATTTGGGACCAGACCATTTTTCATTTTTGCACTTTTATTTTTTTTTTCCTCCGCTTCTTCCAAGATACATAATTTAGATTTTTGAGTCTATATAGCCTTTTTCTTGGTCGCTTCATTGGTGGACACAGAACCATGGAATAGACTGCTGCCACCTGGAGGCTGACACTACTGTAGTATTGCACAGAGCTAAAATTGGACCCTCCCCAGCAGACTATACTTTGCCTGCTAGCCACCAGCCTCCTTCTTTTTTTCTAGTGTCAGTTGGAGGCAAAGTCTGTTTCAGACGGGTCAGAGATGTTCAGTTTGCACAGGAAAAAGTTTTTTTCAGCTCACCTTACCCCATAGGAGATCTTTTGCGCAGATGCCGTCATGTCAGACAGAGTGGTGCCAAATCAAGAGGAAAACTTATCCGGAAACAACGACTACGGAATAATATCCGAAACGCGTCTGAGTTTTTATAATTGTGGCAATCTGGCTTTTGTACTATCGTTTTTTCACTATTTTAATTTTGGGCCAATATAGTATTGGAATTTTAGAAGATCGGTTGCTGGACTTTATCCTCATCATAGATGTTCGGTTTGGTGTTAACCGTCTTTTACTTTTTCCTTTTTAGTGTCTTTTTCCGAGTAACAGAGTGTAAGTGCGGCCTCCGTTACACCCACGTTAGCGACGCAGAGTACAGTCTGTATCATTCAGTCTATATTTTCTCGTGTCCATTTGGCCAGACCAAGGTAACTTGACATTGTAAGGTCAGGTATAGGGCGGAGGTTGTTATACCTGCACACTCCTGGCCACTTGTCCCACAAATTCTATAGTTGTTTTTTTGTTTTTTTTTTATTTACTGCACTCATTTTACCATAAAATTGACCTGGCAGTATAATTCTACAGGTCAGTACGATTACTTAGATGCCTAACATGTATAGTCTTTGTATTATTTAACTTGTAAAAAAAAAAAATTTGAGAAAAAAAAAAACTCCATGTTTGTGTCACGAGTTCCCGATAGCCGTAACATCTTAAAAGTTTTGGGATCTAGGGCTGTGTGAGGGCTTGCTTTTTGCACCCCTAGATGATGTTTTTATTGATATTTATTTGGGGGTATATATATATATGATGTTTTGATCACTTGTAACAGCTGAAAAGCTGCAGCGTTGGCATTTTGATTTTTTTTTTTACCTGTTATGCTGTTTACCAGTTGGATTAATTTATTTTATATTTTAAATGGACTGTTACCAAAAGTGTATTTTTTTTTTATTTTATAATTTACTTTTTTATTTCATTTTTTTTTTATGCGGTAGAAGGGGGTGATTTTAACATATACAGCTCTGAAGAGACCACTGCAAAATTTTGAGTTTTTCTGATTTTTCTCTTGATAGGTATATTTTTTGAGTAAAATGTAAATTCTTTTTTATTCTATAAACTACTGACAACGTCTCCGAATTTCCAAGCAAAACATTTTGCATTTATTTTCTGAAAATGAGAAATGCTTAAAATAACAGAACAATGCACAGAGCTTTCACACCTCAAATAATGCAAAGAAAACAAGTTCATAATCATTTAGAAACAACAATACTAATAATGTTTTATCTCAGGAAGATTCAGAAATCAATATTTTGTGGAATAACCATGATTTCTAATCACAGCTTTCATGCGTCTTGGCTGCTTTCCACCAGTCTTTCACACCGCTTATGGGTGACCTTATGCCACTCCTGGTGCATGTAAGGAGTTCTTCTTTGTTTGATGGCTTGTGACTATCCATCTTCCTCTTGATTACATTCCAGAGGTTTTCAAGGGGGTTCAGTTCTGGAGATTGGGCTGCCATGACAGGGTTTTGATGTGATGGTCCTTCATACACAGATTGATTGACCTAGCTGTGTGGCATGGCGCATTGTCCTGCTGGAAAAAACAGTCCTCAGAGTTGGTGAACATTGCCTGAGCAGAAGGAAGCAACTGTTTTGCCAGGATAACCTTATATGTGGCTTGATTCATACGTCCTTCGCAAAGTTTTATCTGCCCAATTGGACCATAGAGGACTGGAGTAAGGAAATCTTCTCTGATTAGTCTAATTTTCAGCTTTGCCCAACACCTGGTCATCTAATGGTTAGACGGAGACCTGGAGAGTCGTACAAGCCACAGTGTCTTGCACCCACTGTGAAATTTGGTGGAGGATCAGTGATGATCTGGGGATGCTTCAGCAAGGCTGAAATTGGGCAGATTCAACTTTGCGGAGAACAATTTAGAGTTTACTCCAAAAAATCTAATATATAAAGCTGAGTGTGTGTGTGTGTGTGTGTGTGTGTGTGTGTGTGTGTGTCCGCTAAAGGAATCCACACCGTCGCATTTATAATCACGAAATTTTGCACAGACCCCTCATGTGACCCAGGGAACGTCGTAGACTATGTTTTGACAGGAAAATTTAACCCCGCGCTTTACAGTTACGCTCCAAAAAACAAGACTCCATTAAAGTAAATGGATCCTGGAACTACAGGTTATTAATAGGAGCTGTGATTGGTTGCTATAGGAACAAAAGACATTGTTAGTATAAGAAGCTTATATGTGAGGTAATATGATGCCGGTGGAGAGACGGATAGAGAGAGACAGACAGACGGAGAGACAAGGAAAGAGACAGAGAGATAGAGACAGACAGACGGGGAAAGAGACCTGGAAAGAGACAGATGGAGAAAGAGACAGACAGGGACAGAGACAGGCAGACAGGGAAAGAGGAGACAGCCAGAGAGACAGACAAACATAGATGGGGAAAGAGACAGACCTTGATAGAGACAGACAGGGAAAGAGACAGAGAAATAGAGACAGACAAGGAAAGAGACAAACAGGAAAAGACAAAGACAGAGACAGACGGGGCAGGAGACAGACGGGGCAGGAGACAGACGGGGCAGGAGACAGACGGGGCAGGAGACAGACGGGGCAGGAGACAGACGGGGCAGGAGACAGACGGGGCAGGAGACAGACGGGGCAGGAGACAGACGGGGCAGGAGACAGACGGGGCAGGAGACTGACGGGGCAGGAGACTGACGGGGCAGGAGACTGACTGGGCAGGAGACACAGGAGATAGAGACAGACTGATACAAAGACAGACAGAGACATAGACACAGACAGACAAGGAAAGAGACAGCGACACTCAGACAGAGACTGGGAGAGAGACAGAGAGTTACTTTACTATCCTGGGCAACGCCCGGGTACTACAGCTATTATACCTATAAAGATAAAAATCAGAAAACCTGAAAATGTTACAGTGGTGTTTTATTTTTTGCCAGAACTAATACACATATATATATATATATATATATATATATATACACTTTTTTTCCTAATTTTTACTGCATTTAATATTCCCCTTATTGGACTCGAACCTGCAAAGGTCTGATTATTTGTTCTATGCACAGCGATGCTTGTGCCATTTTGCAGTGTTTCATGCAAAATGATCAACAGATACAAGACATAAAAATAAAAGTGACCTCAATAAACTGCAAATGATGAATCAGTCTCTCTGTGTCTAGCTGTTTTCAAAATTGTCAAGAAGAGGGTGCGCATCGCTATCGCACAGTGTGCGCCCCCGTGAGAGAGTTGATGCATCTGCGGACTGCCTCGTTTACATTTTCGCAGTATATAGCTTTGTAAAAATTTGTAGGTTCAAGCAAATACATTTTCTCTTCTGTTTTTAGAAACTGGTGATTGGGACTGTCTGTGCCAATCGTACTGAAGCCTATCACCAGCTCAGACATTACAAATACTTCCTGTACCAGCGCTGTATTCCATATATTGAAGAAACAAAGGAAGAGTCCGCAAACAAAATTGTAGAATTGGCTTTATCCAAGATGGAAGCCAAGAACTTTCTGGGAACGGTAAGTGATTTACCAGTCTCACCAGACCGGGGAGGAGGTTTTCATGTTGGAAGGCGATCTAATTTAGGTACTATGTTGCTGTATAATCTAAGGATGCAAAAAAAAGAAAAGCTTATATTAATCCCTTAATAACAAACTGGATATTTCAGTTCCCCACAGTTTCCAGAGTTCTGCTTATTGTCCGTGAATGGGACCAGTCATTCGTGTATTGATAAGGTTAAAACTCATCCTGATCATGTGCAACAGACACAGGAGCATGGCTCCTTATTCTATCCCACCTGATGAGTTGGATCCTCTGGAAGAAAGTTCTTTATGGCCATCTTTCCTTTCAGTAATTCCTTGCATTAACACAGCAAATACCACTAACCTCTTCTCTTAAGGCCCTGTTACACACAGAGATAAATCTGCGGCAGATCTGTGGTTGCAGTGAAATTGTGGACAATCAGTGCCAGGTTTGTGGCTGTGTACAAATGGAACATTACGTCCATGATTTCACTGCAACCACAGATCTGCCAAAGATTTATCTTTGTGTGTGACAGGGCCTTTATTCATATACATCCCTGATAGTCCTGTGATTAACTGCATCCCTCCTGGAAGATGCCAGACTTTATATACTTATTTGTTATTCCTGTGATTAACTGCTTCCTTGTTGGAAGATAGCTAAATCCTATACATCTACTGTTTCAATTTGATTCCACACACCTGGTTCTGCTTCCTGGTCCATTTGTTTGTCTCCCGTCCACTGTCCTGATTTTTTCTGCGCAATGTTCTGTCTGGCAAAACCTACTCCATTGTACCATGGCCTCTGGTCCATGCTGCTCACTCTGACTTACGAATTTGAGGATTTACGCCAACACGTGAGCCCCTCACATGACGACTGATTCAGTAGAGTTAAAAAAAAAAAACAGTGTCTGATGAAATAGAGTTAGAAAAACGACGACTGATGCACTAGAGTTAGAAAAACAGCGACTGATGCACTAGAGTTAGAAAAACAGCGACTGATGCACTAGAGTTAGAAAAACAGCGACTGATGCAGTAGAGTTAGAACAAAAGCGACTGATGCAGTAGAGTTAGAAAAACGACGACTGATGCAGTAGAGTTAGAACAAAAGTGAATGATGCAGTAGAGTTAAAAAACAGCGTCTGAGGCAGTAGAGTTAGAAAAACAGCGACTGATGCATTAGGTTTAGAACAACAGCAACTGATTTAGCTGACTTGTAGCAGAAAAATCTAAGTAGCAGAGGTGCAACAATAATATTTCAGATTGGGAGACCTGTCTCCAACACTAAGCAGTGGTAGGACTCCAACTACCTGAGCCATATTAGGTGACGTGACGTGATGTTGGACAGAGGAACAGAGACCCACAGATGAAGGCCTTGGTGCTGGAGCCAGGAGAAGAGTGTAACAGTTATTGCTGGAGATAGATATGATATCGTTTAAGGAGCCATGCCCCTCTGTAAGCAGGACTTGTCAGAACAGCGTCTTAATGTTATCAATAAAAACAACTTGAATCACGGGCTGCGTGGATTAGATACTGGTTTCGTTATTGCAGCCAGGTATATTTATTCGGAAACACTGAAGCTTTTCAGAGAAAACTTACTTTGAAGACCTGGCCAGGGACTATGCGTCTCAGATGACTAGTCCAAGAGGCAGGTCCCCGACTTCTTGTCCCCGCCCTGCTCTACTGGACTGACAAGTCTCTCCCTCTCCCAGGAGACACTTGTCACTCCTAGTCATTGGCAGCCAAACAACTCATTTTCATTTCCAAAAAAACGTACTATTACATGGCAGGCATTCAGACGTATGAAATCTTCTTTCTTTATTTTTTTTTATATAGCACTAACATATTCCGGAGCACTTTACATACATCAGGAACACTGTCCCCATTGGGGCTCACAATCTAAAGTCCCTATCTGTATGTCTTTGGAGTGTGGGAGGAAACCGGAGAACCCGGAGGAAACCCACGCAAACACGGGGAGAACATACAAACTCCTTGCAGATGGTGTCCTTGGTGGGATTTGAATCCAGGACCCCAGCGCTGCAAGACTGCAGTGCTAACCACTGAGCCACCGTGCCGATTCCAAGCTCAATAAAATGATGTAAACACAATTGTTTTTTAATGTTACGGTGTTCATTGCACTATTAGGGTGCGTGCCCACAATCCGTGTGGATGGGATTTCTAGAAATACCGTGCCTACTGTGCTTGTATTTTCCGCAGCAAACACTGACCTGCGGTGCAGCTTTCCAAGCCGCAGCATGTCAATTGTTTGCTGCGGAATTGCCTGCATCCTCCTTAGGGAGAACACAAGCGAGAGACCGCAGCACACAGAACCCTGATCGTGGGTACAAGCTGCTGCAGTCTCCTGCGGAGTAGACGAGCGGACCCGCTGCATCCAGGACACAGCGAGTCCTGATCATGGGCACGTACCCTAAAAATGATGTAGCGACAATATTTTTCAGCTCTGTTTCATTGCACGGAAAACAAAGTTGTAGAATTGTTTTTTTTCTTATTTAATTTTTTTTTTAATTTAAAAAGGACCTATCAAAAGTGGCCAGTTTTTGCTTCTATTTTATTTCTGCTGTTTCCCAGAGTGTTTCGATATTTTCTTCTTAAAAGTCTGCCAAACAGAGAAGTATTGGTCTTTTTATTTGGCGTGCAGATTTTTATTATCTTTATTAAGGGGGAGTTGCCCATAGGGTAATTATGCAGAACGATCTAAAGACGCACCTCAGAGGATCCTGAGCCCCACCCCATTGATAAAAAAACAAAAATTAGCATTCGATAAAAAAGTCCATCTAGAACCATATGACGTATTTTTAAAATATTATACATGTTAATAGATCATGCTTATGCCATAGAAACAGAACCCAAAAACTATGGTCGAATTGCTATTTTTTTTTTTCACCATTTCAATGCACTTTTATTTTTATTTTTATTTTTTTTCACGTCTTCCAATACTATATGCGGTAAAATATAAGGCGTCATTCAAAGCTACAACTTTGCCATTAAAAAAAAACAAAACAAAAAACAATCCTTCATGTGTCAATATAAAAATAAGAAAGGATTGTTGGCCACAGTAAGAAGAGGTTAAATTATAAACTATCTTTAAAGGGTTATCCAAGAATGAGATTAAATGGTGTCCCTGATATCATTTAAATTACAACCTGTCCTATTAACATGTCAGTATGGGCTGCAGACTCAAGATATACAGAACCTGAGACTTGTGATTCAACTCACAAGAGCTGTATCACACATACCTCAGTCAGCAGCCGGCTGTAGCATGCGAAGAACCCATGTTGTATTTGATGAGGAGATCTCCAGCTGCATCCCCCTTCTTTGTCAGTCTGACAACTTTATAGGAATGCACGGAAAGTGACTGCGCCCAACTGGAAAACAAATAACCATTGCGGAGAATGAACCTGGAGATAACCCCTATTGTGCTCAGCAAGGAAGAGATAATAATATTTATTCACTTACATAGCGCTATTAATTCCACAGCGCTTTACACACATCAGCAATATAATTCTTCACATATGACAGTCTGACTGAGGTATGTGTGCTACAGCTTTTGTGACAGACAGATCTTGGGAGCTGTATATTTTCAGCCAATAGCCCATACGGACACGTGACTAGGATTGGCTGCAGTCAGAGACGCTATTTTATCTCATTCTCACAGTGTCCCTTTAAATGTGTATTTTTCAGATATATATTTTATAGTTTTACTTCACTGAAAAGAAAGTGTTTTTTTTGTTGTTGGTTTTTTGTTTTTTTTTTGCTGTTATCTTTGCAATTTCTGCTCATCACATTTCTTTATGTTTTCTTTCCAGGAAGTTTCATTTCTTGAAAGTTACTTGAATGAAGCAGATTATTTCCAGGAGGAAAATAAGGACTGGCTGCTAAGTTAAATGAGAAGTCTGAAAATCCTGTAAATACATAATACGTGTCTTCTCCAGCTGTTCTGTATATAGACGGTGAACACTTATGTGTTTCTTATCAGCGGCTGGGTGTTCTAATCCGTCACTGATTTTTACTTCATGGTATGAATTGTTTTAATGAAAGGCTTCCTTCCTGACCGCGCAGTTACTTTGCCGCTCATAAATATTGTAGCCTTCAAATGCATTTTTAACCCCTTCAGCCCCCGGGCACTTTCCGTTTTTGCGTTTTTGTTTTTTGCTCCTTTTCTTCCGAGAGCCGTAACTTTTTCATTATTCCGTCAATCTTGCCATATGCGGGCTTGTTTTTTTCGGGACGAGTTGTACTTTTAAATGAAACCATAGGTTTTACCATATAGTGTACTGGAAAACAGCAAAAAAATTCCAAGTGTGGACAAACTTCAAAAAAAGTGTGATCGCGCAATAGTTTTTGGGATGTTTTATTCACCGTGTTCACTTTATGGTAAAACTGATGTATCTATGTGATGCCTCAGGTCGGTGCGAGTTTGTAGACACCAAACATGTATTGGTTTACTTGTATCTAAGGGGTTAAAAAAATTCACAAGTTTGTCCAATAAAAGTGGCGTACGTTTTGCGCCATTTTCCGAAACACGTAGCGTTCTCATTTTTCGGGATCTATGGCTCAGTGACTTCTTATTTTTTGCATCTCTAGCTAACATTTTTAATGGTACCATTTTTGTGCAGATGCTACGTTTTGATCGCCTGTTATTGCATTTTGCGTAAAACATGCAGCGACCAAAAAACGTAATTTTGGCGTTTGGATTTTTTTTGCCACTACGCCGTTCACCAATCAGATTAATTGATTTTATATTTTGATAGATCTGGCATTTCTGAACGCGGCGATACCAAATATGTGTATATTTATTTATTTTTTAACCCTGTAATTTTCAATGGGGTGAAAGGGGGGTGATTTGAACTTTTAGGTTTTTTTGTTTTTTTTTTTATTTTTTAAAACTTTTTTTTTACTTTTTTTTATTTATTTTACTAGTCCCCCTAGGGGGCTATAGCGATCAGCAATCCGATCGCTGATCGCTATCTGCTGATCACAGCTATACAGCTGTAAACAGCAGAAATAGTCACTTTCTTTTTCCCTCTGCTCCTGGCCGAGGAAAAACGAAAGTGGAACTTCGTAGCTGCAGGCGTCATCACATGACCCTGTGCTACGATGGCAACCACCGATAGTCACGTGATCACGCATGTGACTTCCGGTGGGGGCGGCGGTAAGTAAAAAACATGGCCGCGCGCATTTAGATCTTGCTGCCAGACTTTGGCAGCAAGATTTAAGGGGTTAATGGCCGCAGGTGGAAGCGATTCCACCCGCGGCTAGCAGGCACACATGTCAGCTGTTGAAAACAGCTGATATGTGTGCCGACCGCCGCCGCCTGCCCGCGGCAGGGGGCGGGGCTTAACGGGACACGATCCATGACGGATAGATCCGTCCAAGATCGTGAAGGGGTTAAAGGGGCCACATGCCATCATTAGATAAGGAGACTCCGTTCTCTCTAAAGAAACAGCGCCGATCCTAACCTTGGGCGTATACGGTGATCCAGCTTATCCCCACTCTAGTGAATGGGTCGGAGTTGTAATACCACACACGGCCTGCGGTGAAGAGTGGAGCTGATTCTAGGTTTCTAAAAAAAAGTACACTTTTTTTTTTTTTTTTTATAATTTTGAACTAACTTGCATCTTAAAATCTTATGGTTTTATAATTTATGATCTTAATGATATTAAACGGAAACTATCAGAAAATGACCCGTTTTTTTGTGATCCACTTTTTAAAAAATTTGGCAACATTATTTATTTTTTTTTTTTTACATCTTTATTAATAAAAAAAAATTAGCAACCTCTTAATTTTCACATTTGCTTCTGGAGCTTTTATAGACTCATACTTGGGGCTTGCGCACATGAGCATGTAACATGCCGAGTGCTATCCGATGTTTTGTTAGATGGCACTCGGCCCAATGTTATATGATAGGTGCCGATCAGAACTTTTTGTTTCTCATGTCGATTCTGCATGAAAAAATTAAATAAATAAATAAATATCGCTGCATGCCGCGAATGGCAGCGTATATCAACCGGCGCGCACCCATTCAGGTCTATAAAACATCAGACTGCACTCGGATGTCATCAGAGTGCAGTGCAATATATGCCAATACAGACAATGGAGAATTTAAGTCCTCCATCTTCTCAGATGTGCTCCAGTTTGTGCATGCGAGAGAATCGGATCAAATTAAGGCCGGAGTCACACTTGCACGGTCGCACACTCCTGACAGGAGCGGGTTGGCTGCATGTACAGTATATCTATGCAGCTGAGATGCTCGTATCCAGAGAGTGTGCGGCCGTGGCGGGTGATGCGATGCAAGTCACTCACAAGTGTGACTCCGGCCTTAATGACACTCCGCTCACACTCTGATCTAAGGTTGAGCGGAGTGTCATTAACATAATCAGCGCGATTCTCTTGCATGGCTGTGTGAGCGAGCACTTAGACTTATATTGGACAACCCATGAGCAGATTCGGTTTTCATCTATATGCTGATGACACCCAATTATACAGAATACGTCCGTGTCTAATCCGTTTTTTTCTCAGCAACTATTATTCATTTACAGTCCTTTACAGGACCATTTACAGTGTTCTGTGCTATAGAATTGTAATGTATCAATAAAAAACGTATGTCACTAGGATGATCCATGTGACATCCTTTTTTATTTTTTTTTTCTTGCACCCATTGACTTTTATTGTGGAAGTCTCACATAATTTCAGCATACTGCGACTTTTTTTTCTTCCAGAATCTGGATGAGAAAAAAATTGACCATCTGCTCCAACTCATAGGGGCACTTTGCACACTACGACATCGCAGGTGCGATGTCGGTGGGGTCAAATCGAAAGTGACACACATCCGGCGTCGCTGCCGATATCCGAGTGTGTAAATCGTTTTTGATACGATTAATGAGCGCAAAAGTGTCGAAATCGTATCATCGGTGTAGCGTCGGTCATTTCCATAATTTCGGAAGGACCGATATTACGATGTTGCTCCTCGTTCCTGCGGCAGCATACATCGCTGTGTATGAAGCCGCAGGAGCAAGGAACATCTCCTACCTGCGTCACCGCGTCTCACGCCGGTTCTGCGGAAGGAAGGAGGGGGGCGGGATGTTTACGTCTCACTCATCTCCACCCCTCCGCTTCTATTGGCCGCCTGCTGTGTGACGTCGCTGTGACGCCGCACGACCCGCCCCCGTAGGAAGGAGGCGGGTCGCCGGCCAGAGCGACGTCGCAGGGCAGGTAAGTCCGTGTGAAGCTGCCGTAACGATAATGTTCGCTACGGCAGCTATCACAAGAGATCGCAGCTGCGACGGGGGCGGGGACTATCGCGCTCGGCATCACAAGCATCGGCTTCTGATGTCGTAGTGTGCAAAGTACCCCATAGACTAACATTGGTCTGAGTACAATGCGAAATTTGCTCACATTGCGCTCGTCCAATTCATACGCTCATGTGAGCGACGGCTAAGTGTCTGTCTTCTGTCTCATCCAAAACACATAAAAAACTCTATAGTGTACAGCCAGGCCATCAGGTACAATCGGATATGTTCCAACAGTACCGATAGAGACGATCACCTTGAGGGCCTCAGAAAGACCTTTTTGAATCAAGGCCACCACCCAAGAACAATTGAAAACCAAATTACAAGAGCCACCAGAATATCAAGAAACCATCTCCTACATTATGAAGCTAAAGAAGTAAACAACCGGGTACCTCTTGTAGTCACCTACAATCCACATCTGGAGGTGTTTAGAGGAGCTGCACGGAAACTACAACCATTACTGCAAAAAGATGCCCGGTTAAAATCTATTTTTCCAGACCCCCCACTTCTGTGTTTTAGGCAGCCCCCGAATCTAAGAAGCATCATTGTCAGAAGCTCCCTGTCCTCTCCAACAGGATCATTTCCCTGCAACCAGAAAAAATGTAAGACCGTCCATTTATATTGACAACGGACAAGATTAAGATTCCCAGATCACATCAGGACTACAAGATCCCCGGTACCTTCAGCTGCACCACAACCAATGTGGTGTACTTAATTATATGTACCAAATGTCCAACTGGGGGTCTGTATGTAGGGGAGACAGGACAACAGCTCAGGACAAGGATGAATTCTCACCGCCACACAATTAGAGAAAAAAGGATGGATCTACCTGTGGCCAAACATTTTTGTAACCCAGACCACAGCATCATGGACATGAAATTGCTGGTATTGAAAGGAGACTCTGGGAGTACAAACTTATGATGACCTTTGGCACATTCAGAGCAGGAATGAATGTGTCTCATGGATTCATGTCTTTTTACATCAGTTAAGAGATGTGCTCCTCAGACCATCCGGGGGCATCACAGCCCTGGACCAGACCCCAATCAGAGGACAATAAAACTTTCACACTGAACTGCAGCAATATTTATGGCCACAACAGTTTGTTCTCTTGCCATAGTGATAGTTCTGCTTCACATAACTTGTTTTTTTGTTTGTTTTTTTCACTGCACTATTCTATGTCCTGTTGTGTATAAATATGTGACTCTTCAGATTTTGTGTTATACCATGCCTGATGAAGAGACCTGAGTAGTCTGGAAAGCTGCTATTATTACCATTTTTTCAGTTAGCCATTGAAAGGCATCAACTACTGAGGACTCTCAGATCTTTTAAACAAACTTTTTTTTGTCTTCTGTCTCTAACATCATGCCCTCCTTCTATTTGAAACTGAATCTTTCTATGGGTGAACTCCTTGTGTTTCCTCGCTCTGTTAACCTACCTAAACCCCAAATTTCTATTTCTGTCGGTGGCTCCACTATAACTCCAAAGTAGCACGCTCGCTGTCTTGAGGTTATATTTGCCTCAGAACTTTTCTTTATTCCCTATATCCGATCACTCGCTCGCTCATATCACCGACACCTCAAAAATATCTCTATAATCCGCCCTTTTCTTACCATTGAAACTACAAATCCCTTATTGTCACTTATTCATTCTCGCCTGGACTACTGCAACTCTCAATTAATCGGTTTCCCTCTTTCCAATCTGCCCGGAATGCAGCAGGCATGATCATATTTTCTGTGCAGTCGGTACACAAATGCCTCCACCTTGTGCCAGTCATTGCACTGGTTACCCATCTGCTACAGAGTACAATATAAATTTCTCTCTCACCCACAAACCTCTCTACAGTTCTGCACCCGCCCTACTTCTCGTCCGTTATCTTTGTCTATCATCTTACCCGTTCTTTCTGTTCTGTTAATGATTTAAGACTGACATCCTTCATAATATTCTCTCTCTACACTGCCCCAATTGGACAGACCATCAGTAGATTTGGCTTCCAGTACCATCTTTCTTTGTCGCTCCATTGGGAGACCCAGACAATTGGGTGTATAGGCTATGCCTCCGGAGGCCGCACAAAGTATTACACTTAAAAGTGTAAAGCCCCTCCCCTTCTGCCTATACACCCCCCGTGCTCCCACGGGCTCCTCAGTTTTTTGCTTTGTGCGAAGGAGGCAGACATGCACAGCACAGCTCCACAGATTAGTCAGCAGCAGCTGCTGACTATGTCGGATGGAAGAAAAGTGGGCCCATATAGGGCCCCCAGCATGCTCCCTTCTCACCCCACTCTTGTCGGCGGTGTTGTTAAGGTTGAGGTATCCATTGCGGGTACGGAGGCTGGAGCCCACATGCTGTTTTCCTTCCCCATCCCCCTTAGGGCTCTGGGCGAAGTGGGATCCTATCGGTCTCCAGGCACTGAGACCGTGCTTCATCCACAACTCCTGGGAGCCTGCTGGATAGGAGCCGGGTATCGTTCAGGGACATGGCCCTGCTACTTGGAGGTACTCTGTGTCCCCGTGGGGACCGAGCACAGCAACACTCCAGCATTGCTGGGTGTGCTAGTGCACCGGGGACCGCGGCGCTGACCGGGTTAAATGTGCCATTACACACTCAGCGTCGCTGAGTGTGTTTATGTAGGGGGACTACCGCGCTGACCGCCGCCGCCATGTTTAACACTGAGGCGCGGCTGGGACTTGTAGTGCGCCGGGGACTTCCGCGCGACCGCGCTTTTACGGCGGCCGCGCTTATTACTCGAGTCCCCGGCTTTTTTTGCGGCCTAGTCTTTCTTCCTCCCGCCCACAGCCCTGACAAGCAGGGGAAGGGCGGGACGCTGCACGGACGAGCAGCAATGAGGGCTGGAGCATGCTTTGCATACTCCACCCCCCTCACTGTGCACAGTGTGGCACCAGTTCCCGCACTCTCTGGGTCACGCCCACGGCTCCCTCCTCTCCTCAGGACGCCGGCAGCCATTCCTGTCAGCTCCTTGAACGCTGCAGAGGGGGACAAATTCTGACAGACCCAGGCAGGGACCCTGGTAGCCTCACAACCGCTTTAAGCGGGTGGTATGCAGCACCTGTGGTGCTAGCCACATTTGTGCAGGAGTGTAATTTTAAATTATATGTTTATACGATATACTTTACACTGTATGGTGCACAGTTGATTCTGGATATATATATTGTGTTGCTCAGGGAAGACTACAGCATGGCGCCCATAAAAGGCAGGGGTGCCAAACCACAGGCTTACTATGCTGCCTGCGCCGCATGTACGACCCCGCTACCGGCAGGATCCACTGAGCAATCCAGACCGGTATCTCAGCACAGGGGCACTGTTCAATCATTGCTCCCTGGCCCCCCTCAGTTGGACCAGCATTGCCACTATGAGAAGGTCCCCCCGGGGTGTCTCATAGATCCCAGGGTGAGGTCCCTGATACAGACCCCAGCCCCTGACCGACTAAGCGAGCTCGCTGGGAAATTCCCTCGACATCTGCATATTGGTCAGGGTCTCAGCGGGGGGAATCTCTGGATGATGAAGCGGAGACAGCTGATCAGGATTCTGATCCTGAGGCCGCTCTCAATCTTGATACGCCTGACGGGGACGCCATAGTGAACGATCTTATTGCGTCCATCAATCAAAGTTGGATATTTCTCCCTCAGCTCCTCCAGCGGAGGAGTCAGCTTCTCAGCAGGAGAAATTCCGTTTCAGGTTTCCCAAGCGTACACCGAGTATGTTTCTGGACCACTCTGATTTCAGAGAGGCAGTCCAGAATCACCGGGCCTGTCCTGATAAGCGTTTTTTTCTAAGCGCCTTAAGGATTCACGTTATCCTTTTCCCCCTGACGTGGTCAAAGGTTGGACTCAGTGTCCCAAGGTGGATCCTAGACTGGCAGCTAGATCCATACTTGCAGTGGAAGATGGGGTTTCACTCAAAGATGCCACTCACAGGCAGATGGAGCTCTGGTTGAAATCCATCTATGAAGCTATCGGCGCTTCTTTTGCCCCAGCATTTGCAGCCGTATGGGCGCTACAAGCTATCTCAGCAGGTCAAGCGCAAATTGACGCAGCCACACAGACGTCGGCATTTGCGTCTTACGCTATTAATGCTGTCCTGGACTCTGCGAGCCGTACGGCGGTTGCATCCGCCAATTCGGTGGTATTCCGCAGGGCCTTGTGGCTACGGAAATGGAAGGCAGATTCTGCTTCCAAAAAAGCGCTTAACCAGTTTGCCAATTTCTGGCGACCGATTGTTTGGCGAACGTTTGGATGAAATCATTAAACAATCCAAGGGAAAGGATACATCCTTACCCCAGCCCAAACCGAACATACCCCAACAGAGGAGGGGGCAGTCGAGGTTTCGGTCCTTTCGGGGCGCGGGCAGGTCTCAATTCTCCTCGTCCAAAAGGCCTCAGAAAGATCAAGGGAACTCCGATTCATGGCGGTCTAAGTCACGTCCTAAAAAGACCACCGGAGGTGCCGCTACCAAAGCGGCTTCTTCATGGCTTTCGGCCTCCTCAATCCGCATCCTCGGTCGGTGGCAGGCTCTCCCGCTTTTGCGACACCTGGCTGCCAAGGGTAAAAGACCGTTGGGTGAGAGACATTCTGTCTCACGGTTACAAGTTAGAGTTCGCCTCTCGTCCCCCGACTCGATTCTTCAGGTCATCCCCGCCTCCCGAGCGAGCCGAGGCTCTTCTGCAGGCGCTGGGCACTCTGAGGGCAGAAGGAGTGGTGGTCCCTGTTCCTCTTCAGCAACAGGGTCAAGGTTTTTTTTTTTCCAACCTGTTTGTGGTTCCAAAGAAGGACGGGTCTTTCCGTCCTGTCCTGGACACGTAACTGCTCAGCAAACCCGTAAAGACCAGGTGGTTCCGGATGGAATCCCTCCGCTCCGTCATCGCCTCAATGTCCCAAGGAGATTTCCTTGCATCGATCGATATCGAAGATGCTTATCTCCACGTACCGATTGCTCCAGAGCACCAACGCTTCTTGCGCTTCACCATAGGAGACGAACACCTGCAGTTCGTGGCACTGCAGTTCGGCCTGGCTACAGCCCCACGGGTTTTCACCAAGGTTATGGCTACTGTAGTAGCGGTCCTCCACTCTCAGGGTCACTCGGTGATCCCTTACTTGGACGATCTGCTGATCAAGGCACCCTCTCAAGAGGCATGCCAACACAGCCCCGACGCTTCTCTGGAGGCTCTCCAGAGTTTCGGGTGGATCATCAATTTTCCAAAGTCAAATCTGACACCAGCCCAATCGCTGACATATCTTGGCATGGAGTTTCATACCCTATCAGCGATAGTGAAGCTTCCGCTGATCAAGCAGCGTTCACTACAGAAAGGGGTGCAATCTCTCCTTCAAGGTCAGGCACACCCCTTGAGGCGCCTCATGCACTTCCTGGGGAAGATGGTGGCAGCAATGGAGGCAGTCCCTTTCGCGCAGTTTCACCTGCGTCCTCTTCATTGGGACATCCTACGCAAATGGGACAGGAAGCCGACGTCCCTCGACAGGAACGTCTCCCTCTCTCAGGCAACCAAAGCTTCTTTTCGGTGGTGGCTTCTTCCCACTTCATTATCGCATGGGAAATCCTTCCTACCCCCATCCTGGGAGGTGGTCACGACGGACGCGAGTCTGTCAGGGTGGGGAGCAGTCTTTCTCCACCACAGGGCTCAGGGTACGTGGACTCAGCAAGAGTCCTCGCTTCAGATCAATGTTCTGGAGATCAGGGCAGTGTATCTTGCCCTAAAAGTGTTCCAGCAGTGGCTGGAAGGCAAGCAGATCCGAATTCAGTCGGACAACTCCACAGTGGTGGCTTACATCAACCACCAAGGCGGAACACGCAGTCGGCAAGCCTTCCAGGAAGTCCGGCGGATTTTGATGTGGGTGGAAGCCACGGCCTCCACCATCTCCGCAGTTCACATCCCGGGCGTCGAAAACTGGGAAGCAGACTTTCTCAGTCGCCAGGGCATGGACGCGGGGAATGGTCCCTTCACCCGGACGTGTTTCAGGAGATCTGTTGCCGCTGGGGGATGCCGGACGTCGACCTAAGGGCGTCCCGGCACAACAACAAGGTCACAGCATTCATGGCACGATCTCACGATCACAGAGCTCTGGCAGCAGACGCCTTAGTTCATTGAGTCATGGATCTTAGCGTCTTCAGGATTATCTCAAGAGGTCATTGCCACTATGAGACAGGTTAGGAAACCAACGTCCGCCAAGATCTGCCACAGGACGTGGAAAATTTTCCTGTCGTGGTGCTCTGCTCGGGGTTTTTCTCCCTGGCCTTTTGCCTTGCACACTTTTCTGTCCTTCCTTCAAGCTGGACTGGAAAAGGGTTTGTCGTTCGTCTCCCTTAAGGGACAAGTCTCAGCGCTCTCTGTGTTTTTCCAGAAGCGCCTAGCCAGACTTCCACAGGTACGCACGTTCCTGCAGGGGGTTTGTCACATCGTCCCTCCTTACAAGCGGCCGTTAGAACCCTGGGATCTGAACAGGGTGCTGATGGTTCTTCAGAAACCACCATTCGATCCAATGAGGGATATTTCTCTCTCACGCCGTTCGCAGAAAGTGGTTTTCCTAGTAGCGGTCACTTCACTTCGGAGAGTGTCTGAGCTAGCAGCGTTGTCGTGCAAAGCCCCTTTCCTGGTGTTTCACCAGGACAAGGTGGTTCTGCGTCCGGTTCCGGAATTTCTCCCAAAGGTGGTATCCCCCTTTCATCTCAATCAGGATATCTCCTTACCCTCTTTTTGTCCTCATCCAGTTCACCAATGTGAAAAGGATCTGCACCTGTTAGATCTGGTGAGAGCACTCAGACTCTACATTTCTCGTACGGCGCCCCTGCTCCGCTTGGATGCACTCTTTGTCCTTGTCGCTGGCCAGCGTAAAGGGTCACAGGCTTCCAAATCAACCCTGGCTCGGTGGATCAAGGAACCAATTCTCGAAGCTTACCGTTCTGCTGGGCTTCCGGTTCCCTCAGGGCTCTAGGCCCATTCTACCAGAGCCGTGGGCGCGTCCTGGGCTTGAGGCACCAGGCTACGGCTCAGCAGGTGTGTCAGGCGGCTACCTGGTCGAGCCTGCACACTTTCACGAAACACTATCAGGTGCATACCTATGCTTCGGCGGATGCCAGCCTAGGTAGACGAGTCCTTCAGGCGGCGGTTGCCCACCTGTAGGAAGGGGCCGTTTTACGGCTCTATTATGAGGTATTATTTTACCCACCCAGGGACTGCTTTTGGACGTCCCAATTGTCTGGGTCTCCCAATGGAGCGACAAAGAAGAAGGGAATTTTGTTTACTTACCGTAAATTCTTTTTCTTCTAGCTCCAATTGGGAGACCCAGCACCCGCCCCTGTTTTTTTGTGTACACATGTTGTTCATGTTGAATGGTTTCAGTTCTCCGATATTCCTTCGGATTGAATTTACTTTAAACCAGTTTATAATTTTTTTCCTCCTTCTTGCTTTTGCACCAAAACTGAGGAGCCCGTGGGAGCACGGGGGGTGTCTAGGCAGAAGGGGAGGGGCTTTACACTTTTAAGTGTAATACTTTGTGCGGCCTCCGGAGGCATAGCCTATACACCCAATTGTCTGGGTCTCCCAATTGGAGCTAGAAGAAAAGGAATTTACGGTAAGTAAACAAAATTCCCTTCTTATGCTGATGACACACAGCTATACACCTCATCCCCTACCTCACCCCCGCTGTACTACAGAACACCCGTGACTGTTCACAGTTGCAACATCATGTCTGCTCTCTATCTGAAACGTAACCTTTCCAAAACTGAACTTCTCCTTCCATTCACTAACCTCCCCAACCCCAACAATATCTTCTCTGTGTATGGCACCACGATAACTCCTAGGCCGCAGGCTCGCTGTCTGGTGGTGATGCTTGACACTGATCTCTCCTTCACCTCCTATATACAATCTCTTGCTCACTCTTGTCGCCTGCACCTGAAGAACATCTCTAGAATCCGGCCCTTTCTTACCATGGAAACTACATAAACTCTCACCGTGGCCCTGATCCACTCCTGCCTTGACTACTGTAACTCTCTATTAATTGGCCTCCCCCTAACTAGACTCTCTCCTCTACAGTCCATTCTTCATGAGGCAGCCAGGTTCACCTATCTGGCTAATCGGTACTTGGACGCTTCCGTTCTGTGCTAGTATTTGTATACTATATATTATAGGATGGAATTTAAATTGCTTGTTCTCACCCACAAAGCTCTCCACAACATGGCACCCCTCTACATCTCCACCTTCATCTCTGTCTATCACTATACTCGATCTCTAGGCTCCGCAAACGACCTTTGACTCACTTGATTCACTAGGTAAGTGAATAGGTAAGTATCCTGTTCGTGACGCCAGAAGAGTTGATGTGTACCGCCCCGCTCTCGGCTGCAGCCGAGCCGCTTGAATCCGGGCTCTTGTGTCGGTGGTTCGTGCGCCTCCGGACCGGGAGTCACTTCGCTCTGGAAGGGGCTGGCGCTTTGAAAGGGGTTTTGGATTAAAGTTTGTGACGCCACCCACGGGTTGTGGTGAATGTAGGCACCACCGCTGGTGTTGACTAGGCACCCCGGGGGAGATGTGGTGCAGCTTTGGTGTTAACCCCTCCGTAGGCAGGGGTGGTGGCCCCAGGACCCGTTTGGTGTGATGTGTCGGTGAGGGGCGATGCGTGGCAAGAGGGCACAGTGGTACTCACTATTAAAAGATGAACAGAGTCTCCGGTAAACCAAAAAGATGGTGGTCGGTGCCCGCAGCCGGCTGAGTCTGGTCCCCCCTTTCTGGTTGGGGGTCTCCGCCTTTCTCCTGCACCTTTTTAGTATTTGGACACCCGTGCTTCAGCTACGGGAGTCATGCTCCCCGGCATTGTGTGTCGGCAGAGCCCGTTTGCCCGCAGACGCTGGCCCGTGGGATCTCTAAGCCTGAGCGGTGGCGTTATCCCTCTCGGTGGGCTTTTGTCTTCTTTCGGGACTTGGGTGGGAAAGGACCTAGAGTCCAGACCTCAATCAGTTAATTAACGGGGTCCGGTAGTTTCGGGACCACGTTTCAGGGTCTGAGTACCCCCACTTGTGCTCCGGCTTCCGGTCGGTTCCCCGGTTCGGTACCGGCGGGCCACTACCCTGTCCCAGTCCCTTACGGTTCCACCTGGCCGACTCCCCGGCTCCTGCAGGCTGAGGCCACCGTATCCCTCCTAGCCAGAGGTGACTAGGCTCCTACCCAGACACCTGGTGTTTGACTATGGCGGACCTGGACACAGGTCTGCATTCGAACTTCACTCCTCAAACTCCAAACTTATCTAACTATGTTTTTCTGCCTCAGGGCTCGTGAACTCCTCGGTGGGCGTGTCCAACCGCCTGGCCACGCCCCCTTGTGTGCTCATCAAACCCTGAGGGAGGTGATTAGGGTTTTAAGGGTGGCTGGTGACACCTTTTTAGGGGACGGGTGTTTGTGCAAGGGCCTACCTGTGACTACCTGGCTAGTCCAGGGCGTCACATATCTAACATGGATAGAAGGTTTGCATTAGCATAAATAGGAAGGAAGCTGATGTGATAGGTCTCCCCACAACAGGTGATCAAAGGAGCACGCAAACCAGCAGAGATTATTACTGGCTATCTTGCCTAAGAATCAGCACACAGCGGGTTGACGTCCGTGTCTGCCTGTGTTGATCGCAGACTCTAGAGAAACAATCTGGCGGAGTGTCAAAATCTGCAATCTGAACAGAGGCCGATGCAGCCATGACAGTTGGTGAAGTTTGTGTAAAATTCCATGTGACAGCACCACTTCTGCCTGGTTTTGGCTAAAAATACTGAGGTAAAAAAAACTCACCAAATACTCAATGTGTGCATGTGGCGTTAAGGTATGAAACAGCACTCATACTCATAATTTTTCAACAAACTTTTAATAAATAGAACATGAGAATAAAAGAAACTTTGTAATATATCTTATGAGAGAATCTGTTTATTTCTCCACTTATGAGCCTCTTCTTTCCACCCGTTTTCTCCTGATCTCATTATTTAATGCGAATAATAGCTAGAAATTAGACTTGACCAAAGCGAGATAGACCGCGGTAATACTAATAGACCTGATTACCGCTGACTATTGATTTATATGAATCTAAGAAACAAAGACAAAGCAGATGGAGAGTTTCTCACCTCAGAGTAGTATTCACAGCTACACTGCTCAGTGCTGCTGTATAATCATGAAGCTAAACCTGGTGCAGTGAGAGGCTAAACCACCAGATGTCGTCCAAGCACTGCCGGACAGGAACTAATAGAAGAATACCCTAGGTGGCGCAGAACCTAGGGAAGAGTAATCAAACAGGCCGAGGTCGATGCACAGAGAGGTAAAGTTCAGGATAATAGGGAATCAGTTAGTAGGTAGGGATAAGATCAGTCAACAGGGATGGGAATGAGTGGAGAAGGTGGGTAATACAGAGGGCAATAAACAAGGGAGTGGGACAGAACACCAGGACGAGCAGGATGGAATAAGGGGGTGAGACGGAGGGGGTCAGGGGGAAATCAGAGATCACAGACACGGGCAGAGGGAGCAAGTCAGGAGAGCTGACGGAGGGGAGCGGTAGTGGGACAGGATCAGGGAAGACACAAGCAGATCAGAGCCGAGTACTTGGCGAAACCAGAAATATCACTGGCGGCGCAGCAGCAGGGTCGGCTCCGTAATAAAGCGGAGGGGAGTCCAAATCGAGGTCCGGAGGACCATTACCCCAAGGTCAGGGAGAGGCCAAAAACTCAGAGGGGACAAAAAAGGGTAAGCCAGCTCTGCAGGAGGCCAGCTCGCAGAGCAAAGGAAAGAACCCGGCTCTGCAGGATGGCGGACCTGCAGAGCATGGTCATGACAATAATGTTCTCTATTCTGCTGCTATAAATATGCTGCATAGAGACAGGAGAATTGGGAATAGGGCGGCACGGTGGCTCAGTGGTTAGCACTGCAGTCTTGTAGCGCTGGGGTCCTGGGTTCAAATCCCACTAAGGACACCATCTGCAAGGAGTTTGTATGTTCTCCGTGGATTTCCTCCGGGTTCTCCAGTTTCCTCCCACACTCCAAAGACAAACTGATAGGTAACTTAGATTGTGAGCCCCAATGGGGACAGTATTGCTGACGTATGTAAAGCACTGTGGAATTAATAGCGCTATATAAATGAATAAAATTATTATTATTAATTATTGGGAATCTCTCTTGTAGTATTGGAGAAATTGTAGCAGGATATAACTATAAATTAGAGAGACAACCTGCAGAAGAGTAAACTGAAGGTTGAAATTGATGAAAATTAGGAGATACAAGTCATCTAATGGCCAGAAATATTGTTATGCACCATATGCACACAGCAAATTACTCTGAACATATACCACACAAAGATAGAAGAGCAGGAATCCCGCATAGCTTGTGTGTGCTGTGTAAAGAAAACATCATGACAACTGGTCTCCTCCCAACAGCTCAGAGACAACTGGAAAAAGGAGACAAAAAGCCTTAGAGGATGAAAACCTGCTGGGGAATAGAGGATACAAGGCATGTAATGACTATAAATGCACACAGGACTAGCTGCCATACTGGATGACAGCATCCAACACTAGGGAGAGCTCCCTGCATACTGTGTTACTGAAGAGGGCTTCCGGGCTTCAGCTACATTTCTGCAGTTACTTTATGTGACTGTAGATCGGCAAATACTGAGTGGAGGTATAAGACGCTGCAAAAATTCTCTTCAATTGCCAGATGGAACAGGTGGTCATGTGGCCGCCAATATGTGATCTGTACCCTGGCGGTAACGTGCCGACTAGATTCTCATCCACTCCTCTCAATTGACTGCCATTGAGGATTAAAAACAACCTCAGTGCCTCCCCTTTGTATTGATTGATAGCACCACTGTTGTTCAACGTTGTTATGCCGCAGTCCTTTGTATATGTGCTGCATGTTCCCAGGGTGGCCACGAGTGCACGCAGTGGCGGGTGCCTTCTTCTCCCTGTCTCTCTTCTAAAACCGCTTCTTATACTAATACATATGGAAGTGCAGGAAGCAGCATCTGAAGAAAGGAGACCGGGAGGAGGACAAACGCGGCTGTACACACACTGACAGCATTTGTGACGCCCCTGGACTAGTCAGGTCATCACAGGGTACTGCACGCTCTTTATCTCCCAGTGCAGGACTCAACCCCCCATGGTTCTGGGTTCCCATCTTGCCTCCATCAGCATTCACAAATCCTAGTCACACCTCGCACCACACCCTGTCAGGCACACCAGTGGGCTGCTAAGCTGGGATAGGGCCGCCCACCTAGGGGTCAGGCAGGGAGGTGGGAGGTGACAAGTCAGTCGGCTCCAGGGGAGCAAAGTGTTGAGTGGTAGCCCTCGAGCAGTGAGGAGCTCGGAGGAAGCTGGGAGTTGGAGCTCCCAGGGAAGAAGCAGATTAGGTCGCATACAGTGGTCTGAACCCGGAGGAGTCGGAGTCCCGGTCATGGGAGATTGGGACTGGGTGCCTGGCTAGTCTTGGAAGATAGCCAGCAGCCGCAGATCAATAGTCGGGCTGGGACCGAAGGCTTGTCGAGGTACATGGACCCTAGGTCAGGGAGAAGCTTCAAGCAACCCGGCAATTAACCTGCGGAGGACAGGGCCTCTATGGACTGTTCCCACGAAGCTCAGAGATCTTGGGCACTAGCGCAACAAGGGGCATAGGGCTTTCCAAGCAAAGCAGCCCACTAAAATCCCAAGCGTGAGCTCCTGAGAGCAAGCTCCTCTGCTACTCATAGTAGGGAGCGGTGCCCGGAAAGCTCCAAGCTTACGGGCCATCTGGACACTCTAAAATACTGTGCACGGAGGCAGGCCACGGACCACCAGGCAGTGCTGCAGGGGACGGGACCCGGACGAGCTCCCCAAGAGGGCAGCGGCACCCAGAAGCCTTGGTTTATTACACTGTCAGCGTCTGCTTTCCTTCTGAGTGAGTACCTGCTTAACCCCTGCTCCCAGCGAGTCTGCACTCCCCCTGCACTCCATTCCACCATCCAGGGTCCCGGGGCCTATCCCTACCCAGGGAGGGTAACGTCATCTAGCTGCCCCAGTCCATCCCCCCGGGTACTCCCAACGGCAGCGGCGGTACTCCCTATTACCGCACACCACGGGTGGCGTCACAAACTATCTAAAATCCCCTGTAAATAACCCTCCATCACGTTTCGGCGTGACTCCGAGCCCCCAGGTCTGGAGACCCTCGAGCCACGGTTATTGACACCCAGATCCGAGCGGTTCGACCGCTTCTGGGGCGGGACTCGTCTGAGACACATTCAGATAGTGCTCACTCTGGGAACCGAGCACTGTCAATCAGAAGCAGAGAAAGGGCCCCAATGTGCAAATGAGGAGGTGTAAATGTGCACCAAACTCTTTGCCATGCCAAGGGTGGTACGAGTCTTCTCATTTGCATATAAATTAAAAGTTATTTTCTAAGGCACTAGACAAGTACAATGCCAGTATGGTTATTATAGGGGCTAAATCCCCTACAACACCTTTTTTGGTGGGGACAGACTCCCTTTGATATGGAGTTGAGGATTTTGCCGTAGTTCCAGCCTCTGTTCTCCTGGAAAGGATTTCTACACAATTTTGGAGGTGGTCTTCAGGAATTTTAGCCTCTTTATCCAAAAAAACCCATTTGAGAGCTCAGACACTGATGTTGGAAAGGGCTGGGTTTGGAAGCTCCATTCCGGTTCTTCCCAAAGATGTTGGCTGGGGTTGAGGTTGAGGCCAGATCATGTCCTTCCACACCAAATGCCACCATGCATGTCGTGTTAGGGACCTGGCATAGTCATGCTGGAACAGAAAAGAACCCTCACCAGACACTGACCCGGGGTGGGTTTACACCACTTCATCCAACACTTGGCATCGTAGTTGGTGATGTAAGGCTTACATGCAGCTGCTCAGCCGTACAAACCCATTTTAAGTAGTTCCCGACAAGCAGTTCTCGTGCTTACGTCACTTCCAGATGCAGTTTGTAATTGTAGAAGTAGTAATGAAAAAGGATAAAAAAAAATGTGTATGCTCTATGCTAGGTCTGCAGAACATACAGGCTGCATGCGGCCCGCTAATGGGTATGTTGTGGAATACAAACGTGAATACATTTGAACACTGTGGCGCCGGAACAGAGGAAGAGGAGTGCCCGTCAGCCCCGACACTGACAGGCAGCTGCGTGATGAGGTCAGCACACTCCTGGTGGCGCCGGACCACAGAGGAAGCGAGGATGCTACAAACACTCCAGGAGGAACTGAAGATGAAATGTGTTTTAGGATTGATTTTACTTTCCAGGGGACATTATGGAGCTACGAAGGACATTGTGAAGGACACCAAGCAATGGAGGAGATTATGGGGCAACGGGTGACATGGAGCTATGAGAACAAAGAGCAAGGGGGGACATTATGTGGCAATGATAGACATTATGGGGCAATGATGGACATTATGAGGCAATTATGGGGTATTTTGAAAGAGAGCATATTATAGCATTGGGTGGGGGGACTTTATGCAGAGAGGCAGTGTGGGGGGGATATTATAAAAGGAGCTGCTTGGGAGGACATTATGGAGACGGGCAGTGTGTTGGGTGAACATTATTGCGAGAGGCAGTGTGAGGGAACATTATGGAAAGGGGCTGTGTGGAAAGACATTATGGAGAGGGACTGTTAGTTGGGAAATATGGAGAGAGCTAGTGTGTGCGGGGGACATTATTGAGAGGGGCAGTGTGGGAGATATCTATATTTATTTGGCAGTATAATGATTCTTTTTTTTTAAATTATTATTATTATTTTAAGGGCCTCAAGTAAAGATATGCTGCTGAGGCCTGAGAAGAGGCAAATTGCAGAGGCGAGCTCTGGGCATCAAATCTCATATAGCCATCTGCACTACATGGAGACAAAAGGCATGTGGACAACTCAAATCGGAGAAGATGTCAGCTATAAAATACAGTACCTGAATGTAAATGTTTATTTGTGATACTGACTGCGTTTCAGCAGCATTATGGTTCCTTTATGGTCCTTAGTCTGATGTTGGTTGATAACTCCCAGAACCTCCTTACCTTTGTTAAAGACATTCTGGGGATTGTAGTTTCAAGCAATACAATTATATATGAGGTTTACCGAACATTACATTTTATCACTGTACTTAGCTTAGTGCTGTATACATGTACTGACAGTGGTTCTGGCACTGCATTCATGTACTGACTGTGTGTCTGGTGCTGCATTCATGTACTGACGGTGGCTCTAATCTTGTACTAATGTAGCAATCTATAACATGTTTCATAGCTATGTTAAATCTCCTCCAGTGGTCCTTAGACCAAAAATGTTGTGTACCCCTGATCTATACGTTTCATCAGTCAGCGCCACTCTATTAGTTTGTATGATTTACTGCTTAGTGACAATGCACCTTACCACACAGCTAGATCAATCAATGTGTGGATGAAGGACCACCACATCAAAACCCTGACATGGCCAGCCCAATCTCCAGACCTGAACCCCATTGAAAACCTCTGGAATGTAATCAAGAGGAAGATTGATAGTCACAAGCCATCAAAAAAAGAACTGCTTAGATTTTTGCACCAGGAGTGGCATAAGGTCACTCAAAAGCAGTGTGACAGACTGGTGGAAAACATGCCAAGACGCATTGAGTTGCATTACTATGAAAGAATGTTTTCCGTCAGTATTTGCCAACATCAGGGGTGTCTCCAAAACGGGTGTGAATGCTTCAATTATAATTTTTCTCTTAAATTTTCACTCCTGGGTTTGGCATACATGACTGATGCAATCATACTGATGTGTGAATGGGGCCTTAGATAGAGCTAATTTATAGCAACATGCATGTGTTATTACAATAATTAATAACATAATATACAAAAATATTATTACATGCATTATTATTAGTAGTGTTACATGTGTTAGTAATAATGTGCGAATTCTTAATGTAGTTACAATATTTAAATAACTACACATATTTCTGCTATTAATATTATGCTACACTATTTTTTTTTTTTTACTTAAAACTGCATTCTTAGTAATATCCACCAGAGGGCGCCATTGTACATTACGGCTTTTCGCATAAACTGCAATGACATAGTTAATCCACTAGATGTCGCAATAGAGAATGCGGGAACTGCACAAGCTTCCCCAGTCTCACACAATGAAAGGCTCTGTACTGGGCAAAGTGCAGGGCTGAGTTAGTATGAGCAGACTGGGCTGACAACAAGAGACCAGAAAAGTTACAAAATTAGGAGTTACAGTCCCAGGTTCATGCCGGTGCCTGGAGGAGGGCGGTGCGCACATGAAGTAGAGCAGGGAAAAGTTCACTTGGAACTTGGAGAAACTTGGGAGAAGAGAACATTCTGAAGAACAAGATCCTCTGGAGCTTCCAAGAGCCTGGGAAAATCTGCACTGTTACTAAAGAATGCATTTCTTCTCCCATCGGAGGGTGCAGGCTGGAGTCTCATAAGGTAAGGCTGCTGGGGAAGTGCACAGATGTAGCAGAGCTGAGCTCATTATTGGGCTAGTTATTTAGTGCACTTGGTGCCTGCAGTCCTATGTAAAAACATATATATCACATTGATTTTAAGATCAGTTGTATCAAATGACAAACTCAGCCCTGCTACATCTAATAAGTTTGGCTCTGCTGCATCTGATAAGTTTGGCTCTGCTATATCTGATACGCTTGGCTCTACTACAGCTGATAAGTTGTCTCTGCTGCATCTGATAAGTTGTCTCTACTACATCTGATAAGTTGTCTCTGCTGCATCTGATCAGTTTGGCTCTACTACATTTGATCAGTTTGGCTCTACTACATCTGATCAGTTTGGCTCTACTACATTTGATCAGTTTGGCTCTACCACATCTGATCGGTTTGGCTCTACCACATCTGATCGGTTTGGCTCTACCACATCCGATCGGTTTGGCTCTGCCGCCTCCGATCGGTTTGGCTCTGCCGCCTCCGATCGGTTTGGCTCTGCCGCCTCCGATCGGTTTGGCTCTGCCGCCTCCGATCGGTTTGGCTCTGCCGCCTCCGATCGGTTTGGCTCTGCCGCCTCCGATCGGTTTGGCTCTGCCGCCTCCGATCGGTTTGGCTCTGCCGCATCCGCATGTCTTCTCTGATTTACTTTTACTTGCAAAGATGACTTCTTGTAATTGTAGAACTACAACTCCCAGCAGCAATATGGCTGACAGTCTTTGGGCACATTCACACCAAAATTCACTTCAGTTAATGCTTATTGTTATTTTTTTCACATTTGATAAGGATTTTCCACAGATTTAACCACATTGCGAAGGGTTAAATCCGCCGTAAAAATCCGCAGGATATATTGGATTTCAATCCTGCTCCGCGGGTCACATTCTGCTGCTGATTTTTTTTTTTAATCAGTATGTGAGTGAGATTTGGTAAAATCTCATCTACTTTCCCTGTGGATTTTTACTATGCAGGGTTTAAAGGGATTGTCTCCTTTAAGAAAAAGTTTCCCTATATGCACAATTCGGTATAAACCCCCCCCACAACTTGCTTTACCTACCCTCCCCAGGTCCTGAGCAGTGTCTATGCAGATGGACTCATCTCCATTGTTTGATTGCAGCAATGAAAAAGTTTCTGAAAGGCTTCCCCTTTAAGAAAAATAGTCTGACAACCAATATTCTGCTACTAGAGCTCGCATTGTCACCCAGCTCTTATGAAGTACCAAGTTGAAAAACAGTTTGTAATTTGCATGTCACAGTACAGGGATAACACACACAGGGATGTCACAGTACAGGGATAATACACACAGCGATGTCACAGTACAGGGGTAATATACACAGTGATGTCACAGTACAGGGGTAATACACACAGTGATGTCACAGTACAGGGATAATACACACAGTGATGTCACAGTACAGGGATAATGCACACAGTGATGTCACAGTACAGGGATAATACACACAGTGATGTCACAGCACAGGGATATACACACAGTGATGTCACAGTACAGGGATAATACACACAGTGATGTCACAGTACAGGGATAATACACACAGGGATGTCACAGTACAGGGATAATACACACAGTGATGTCACAGTACAGGGGTAATATACACAGTGATGTCACAGTACAGGGATAATACACACAGTGATGTCACAGTACAGGGATAATACACACAGTGATGTCACAGTACAGGGATAATACACACAGTGATGTCACAGTACAGGGATAATACACACAGTGATGTCACAGTACAGGGATAATACACACAGTGATGTCACAGTACAGGGATAATACACACAGTGATGTCACAGTACATGGGTAATATACACAGTGATGTCACAGTACAGGGATAATACACACAGTGATGTCACAGTACAGGGATAATACACACAGTGATGTCACAGTACAGGGATAATACACACAGTGATGTCACAGCACAGGGATATACACACAGTGATGTCACAGTACAGGGATAATACACACAGCGATGTCACAGTACAGGGGTAATACACACAGCGATGTCACAGTACAGGGGTAATACACACAGCGATGTCACAGCACAGGGGTAATGCACACAGTGATGTCACAGCACAGGGGTAATACACACAGGGATGTCACAGCACAGGGATAATACACACAGTGATGTCACAGCACAAGGATAATACACACAGTGATGTCACAGTACAGGGGTAATACACACAGTGATGTCACAGTACAGGGATAATACACAGTGATGTCACAGTACAGGGATAATACACACAATGATGTCACAGTACAGGGATAATACACACAATGATGTCACAGTACAGGGATAATACACACAGTGATGTCACAGTACAGGGATAATACACACAGTGATGTCACAGTACAGGGGTAATACACACAGCGATGTCACAGTACAGGGGTAATACACACAGAGATGTCACAGTACAGGGGTAATACACACAGCGATGTCACAGCACAGGGGTAATGCACACAGTGATGTCACAGCACAGGGGTAATACACACAGGGATGTCACAGCACAGGGATAATACACACAGTGATGTCACAGCACAAGGATAATACACACAGTGATGTCACAGTACAGGGGTAATACACACAGTGATGTCACAGTACAGGGATAATACACAGTGATGTCACAGTACAGGGATAATACACACAATGATGTCACAGTACAGGGATAATACACACAATGATGTCACAGTACAGGGATAATACACAGTGATGTCACAGTACAGGGATAATACACACAATGATGTCACAGTACAGGGATAATACACACAGCGATGTCACAGTACAGAGATAATACACACAGTGATGTCACAGTACAGGGATACTACTACACAGTGATGTCACAGTACAGGGATAATACTACACAGTGATGTCACAGTACAGGGATAATACTACACAGTGATGTCACAGTACAGGGATAATACACACAGTGATGTCACAGTACAGGGATAATACACACAGTGATGTCACAGTACAGGGATAATACACACAGTGATGTCACAGTACAGGGATAATACACACAGGGATGTCACAGTACAGGGGTAATATACACAGTGATGTCACAGTACAGGGATAATACACACAGTGATGTCACAGTACAGGGATAACACACACAGTGATGTCACAGTACAGAGATAACACACACAGTGATGTCACAGTACAGGGATAACACACACAGTGATGTCACAGTACAGGGGTAATACACACAGTGATGTCACAGTACAGGGATAATACACACAGTGATGTCACAGTACAGGGGTAATACACACAGTGATGTCACAGTACAGGGGTAATACACACAGTGATGTCACAGTACAGGGATAATACACACAGGGATGTCACAGTACAGGGATAACACACACAGGGATGTCACAGTACAGGGATAATACAGTGACGTCACAGTACAGGGGTAATACACACAGTGACGTCACAGTACAGGGGTAATACACACAGTGATGTCACAGTACAGGGGTAATACACACAGTGATGTCACAGTACAGGGGTAATACACACAGTGATGTCACAGTACAGGGGTAATACACACAGTGATGTCACAGTACAGGGGTAATACACACAGTGATGTCACAGTACAGGGGTAATACACACAGTGATGTCACAGTACAGGGGTAATACACACAGTGATGTCACAGTACAGGGGTAATACACACAGTGATGTCACAGTACAGGGGTAATACACACAGTGATGTCACAGTACAGGGGTAATACACACAGTGATGTCACAGTACAGGGGTAATACACACAGTGATGTCACAGTACAGGGATAACACACACAGGGATGTCACAGTACAGGGATAACACACACACAGTGATGTCACAGTACAGGGATAATACACACAGTGATGTCACAGTACAGGGATAACACACACAGTGATGTCACAGTACAGGGGTAATACACACAGTGATGTCACAGTACAGGGATAATACACACAGTGATGTCACAGTACAGGGGTAATACACACAGTGATGTCACAGTACAGGGGTAATACACACAGTGATGTCACAGTACAGGGATAATACACACAGTGATGTCACAGTACAGGGATAACACACACAGGGATGTCACAGTACAGGGATAACACACACAGGGATGTCACAGTACAGGGATAATACAGTGATGTCACAGTACAGGGGTAATACACACAGTGATGTCACAGTACAGGGGTAATACACACAGTGATGTCACAGTACAGGGGTAATACACACAGTGATGTCACAGTACAGGGGTAATACACACAGTGATGTCACAGTACAGGGGTAATACACACAGTGATGTCACAGTACAGGGGTAATACACACAGTGATGTCACAGTACAGGGGTAATACACACAGTGATGTCACAGTACAGGGGTAATACACACAGTGATGTCACAGTACAGGGGTAATACACACAGTGATGTCACAGTACAGGGATAACACGCACAGGGATGTCACAGTACAGGGATAATACGCACAGTGATGTCACAGTACAGGGATAACACGCACAGGGATGTCACAGTACAGGGATAACACACACAGTGATGTCACAGTACAGGGATAACACACACAGGGATGTCACAGTACAGGGATAACACACACAGGGATGTCACAGTACAGGGATAATACACACAGTGACGTCACAGTACAGGGATAACACACACAGTGACGTCACAGTACAGGGATAACACACACAGGGATGTCACAGTACAGGGATAATACACACAGTGATGTCACAGTACAGGGATAACACACACAGGGATGTCACAGTACAGGGATAACACACACAGTGACGTCACAGTACAGGGATAATACACACAGTGATGTCACAGTACAGGGATAACACACACAGGGATGTCACAGTACAGGGATAATACACACAGTGATGTCACAGTACAGGGGTAATACACACAGGGATGTCACAGTACAGGGATAATACACACAGGGATGTCACAGTACAGGGATAATACACAGCGATGTCACAGTACAGGGATAATGCACACAGTGATGTCACAGTACAGGGATAATGCACACAGTGATGTCACAGTACAGGGATAATACACACACCCTAGTAGTTTTGCCGTCCTGCTCTGTGATCCATATTGGTTGTCACCCAGCTTTCCCACAAACGGATATAAAAGCTGATTCTGATAGGAGGACACTATGGATTGGTGGACATTTTGTTGCCCCTCTTGTGATGGAGTGTACCTGTTTTTTCTTTTAGGATCACATCTCTTTTGGATAATTCCATTGTGCTGATTCCTGGACCATCTCTCGGGCGTCTTACCCCCCCATTTATGTTGCATTAAGGAAACACTGCCTGCCTTTGACTGAATTTAGGAAATCGTGTCTCCAGAATTATGGGGGAGACAGCCCCCCCTCAGGCCCCGGCGGGGACTCTCGCAATTGGAGGAGTATCTAATGTTGGTCTGCTCGGCGGAGGAACGGTGGCTCCCCGGTTACATAGCGCCATAGTGGAGCGGTTGCGAGCTCGGATAGCAGTTTGTCGCCAACATCACCTCAACTGCGAGGGTCGCTACGAACGCAGCAGGGCGGAAAGTTCTGATCGAGAACGGGAGAACACCCTGCAGCTGCTGACCCTGGTCCAGCATGGCCAGGGCAGCAGAAAGAGCAGCAAGCATAGCAAGAGCTCGTGTGCTGCGCCCCCGGACTACCGGCACCATCACCCGCAGCAGCCGCAACTGCTCAGCGACGAGGGCAATGACATAAATGGAGGCCAGCAAGCTTCTAATGGACTGGGCCAAAGAAACTCCGCTCTTATCGCAGTAAGTAACACATCATATATGTACTTATCGTACTGTAGAAGGGTCACCCCAGCAGGAATCAGACCAGTGCCCCCGAATCAGACCAGTGCCCCCGAATCAGACCAGTGCCCCCTAATCAGAGGAATCAGACCAGTGCCCCCGAATCAGAGGAATCAGACCAGTGCCCCCGAATCAGACCAGTGGCGAATCATTGGCCATGGCGAGAGGTCTTAAGAGGTAAGGTTTCTCCTTAGAGGGATATTCTCAAGTTGTCTCTTGAGCATCCCGGAGCGCTGCAGTCTCCTCACTTCCTGGTTTCTGGTTGGGCGGGCTCTCCTCCTCCTTGAGTGACAGTTCTGGTGAGCCACAGAACTGTAATATTAGTAGAACTATAAAGCGCAGCACAAGTTTTGCTGTAACACATTCAGACATCAGTGGTTTGTTCGAGAGCCAATATTTATATATAGAGATAACCGGGCATTTGAACAAGAAATCAGTGGGCTGGAGAGAGACGCGACTGATAGGGTAGAAATTAACCCCTTTCTTGGATGTAACTACTGCACACTCTTGGCCAGTTTCTGCGCCGTCTCTGGTAGCCGAGATTCATAGAAATCAGCTGTACACCAGGTAAGATAAAAGCTGTCATTGCAAGAGGATGACAGCAGATAGATAAACAATTACAAACTTGATTATTTTAATGCTGTCTAGCAAAAGCAATTTATCAACTTGAGACTACTCGTATAAGGAAGAAGTGCACCGAAATGGGATATGGAAACTTATATGCCCTGCAATGCTCCCTAGGAAATAAAACATGCAAATTGCCTTTAATTTTGGAGAAGATTCTGGTTTGGCTATATATCCTTAGGCGGGCTTTGCACGTTGCGACATCGCAAGCCGATGCTGCAATGTCGCACGCGATAGTCCCCGCCCCTGTCGCACATGCGATATCTTGTGATAGCTGGCGTAGCGAACATTATCGCTACGCCAGCTTCACACGCACTCACCTGCCCTGCGACCGTCGCTCTGGCCGGCGATCCGCCTCCTTCCTAAGGGGGTGGGTTGTGCGGCGTCATAGCGACGTCACACAGCAGGCGGCCAATAGCGGCGGAGGGGCAGAGATGAGCGGGACGTAAACATCCCGCCCACGTCCTTCCTTCTCATTGCAGCCGGGAGGCAGGTAAGGAGATGTTCCTCGCTCCTGCGGCTTCATACACAGCGA
>NC_134354.1:756582201-756642201 GCF_048569485.1 Anomaloglossus baeobatrachus
AACAGACCCCAATTGTGAGCCCACGACCCATGGCTTCTGTTCTTTCAAATTCATCCTGACAGATCCAGTTAAATAATAGGGGGTCCGTCGAGTGTTCGTTAGGATTCCTGTATCATGATGGGAGTCACATTCAGCATTAAATATTTAATTGCACCCTGTTTTTATATCTAATTAATGTTATTTAAAATAATCCAGCATCTTTGATGTTAGAGGTTGTACAAAATACGAAAAATATGGCTGTTATTTATTTTATTTTTATAAAAAAACAACTTTACTGTCACAATGTGATTGTAGGATAGCGAGGAACAGGGGGCTCCTGTAATTTCCCTCATGATAGGGGACCCTTGGCTATCCCTAACCTCAGGGTTACCCCTAATAGTGGAGATGCCTGAGTCCCGTGCCTGGCTATTCTCCTGACTAGAAGTAATCAGTCCCCCCACCCCAGGGAAGGAACTGAGGAGTGTGATGGCAACACAGATTTAGACTGATAGGGAAAAACCAAAACTCAGACACACCGCAAACTCACACGAACAAACAGTAAGAAACTAAGGAGAAAAGCAAGAGAAGTCAGGCAGTAACAAAAGGACAACAAGTGTTAACACCACAACCGCTCATAGCAATACTACAACTACCAGTAATTCTGCATCACAACACCTCTCCAGACCAGTATAGACTAGCTATAGCTGACATTAATGGAATTGCCCAGCCAGCATATATAGGAGGGTCGCAAATATGACCGACTCCCCCACAGCATGTGATCAAAGAAGATTAAAAAGCAGCGCAGCAGGGATTAACTCTTGCTAACCTGCCTATGAACTACAGGTCTGTGGGTTGACTCCCGAGTCTGCCTGTGCTGATCACAGACTTCAGGGAAGTTATCAGGCAGAGTGCCAAAATCTGAAGTACAGAATCTGCCTGCAGAAACCTCCGTGTGACATTTACATCTATTCACAGATATTATGTCAGGTTTTGCATTCTATTTATATGTCTGTGGTTGAGTTGCAATACTAGACACAACCAACGGATAGGGGGTGGCGCTGTTTCCAAAAGAAAGTAGTCATATCTTTTCTAATCCTGTAAAAATTTCTTTCTAAGGCTAGTTTCACACTTGCGTTGGGCGAAATCCGCTGGGTCCGTTGCTGCGTCGTTTTGACGCATCCGTTATTTTTGTGGTGTCAACAGATGCAACGGATCCGTTATTTCACAGTAATCCGTTAGCTGATTCCTGTGAAATAACGGACTGTTGCATCCGTTTGGCGTCCGTTAGGCGTCCGTCGGCTGTTTTTTTTCTTTTTTTTCATTTTTTTCATTCTGGGCATGCTCAGTAGAAATTAGCGGAATCCAGCAGCGGATTCCATTGTTAAGCACTTAGCAACGGAATCCGCTACCATAGAGAAACATTAGAAATTTTAACGTAAGCAACGGAATCCGCTGGTCGGCGTCATTTTGACGCAAGCATTTAACGTTACATTCAGCGCTGCTTACGCTCGGCGGAAGCAACGCAGCGTCGGCCAACGGAAGCAACGCAGGTACTTTTGGCACAATCCGTCATCAATGCAAGTCTATGGGGAACAGCGGAATCCGTTAACGGATTCCGCTGTTTCCCAAAACAGCGGATTGCGCCAAAAAAAAAAATAACGCAAGTGTGAAAGTACCCTAATACTGTATTGGTGCTCTTTAATTTACTTATTTTTTCTTGCTGTTTTGACAAACAAGGCATCTTCAGAACAGCATCTAGTGTTTTCCTCTGTGATTCATTTGTGCTGTTTTTGTGTCTATGATGTAGAAATGGAATAATGTAAAGTGATGCAGTGATGACTGATTCTCGGCATCGGTTTCACTATGAGCTCACACGGCACGGAGCTGTCCCGTCCATGATAGACACTATGCCGGCACAGCCACACTCGTAACCAGAGGACTCATCTCCAGAAATATATTCATTTACCGTGACTCATCATTCTCCTTGATTTTTTTTTTTTTTTTTGCAAGAAAACTACTTCTTATATTCAAAGCATAGCTCCAGCAGAGGAACCTTGGATTAAGAGCATAATTGGTTCTGGGAGTGAGCTCTTAAACCAAGTGTTACTCTTATATCAAAGCAAATTTTCCCATAGGAAATAATTGAAACAAAGACAATTCGTTCCACAACCCAAAAATATTTACTGTATTTATACAAACTAATTACAGTAATACAATATAATGTGCAGTATTCATTTAAAATTATTACAGTCACTAAGACAAAATACTGTACAGTACAATAAAAAAAAAGAAAATTAAACTGCATTTTAGCTTACAATAAAATTGTTGGTGTGCGGGAGATACAGTACAAGCAATGTGCTGCACTGGTTATCAATAAGAAAGTAAAGTATTGTATCCACAAATGCAAATTGATAGACATGCTGTATAGTATATACTGTACTGTGCAATGCTATACTGTATACAGTACATATGTACAGAAAGTTACCTCCAGATCAGGTCAGAGCGCGGTGCAAGGACAGAACCAGATGTGTGCACAATGAGGATTTGCTCTTATTGCAAATCATTGCTCTTAAACCAAGTTACAAATTTGTAAAAAGCTTTGCTTGTCTTCCAAATCGCTCTCAAACCAAGTTACTCCTAATCCAAGGTTCCACTGTAATATATATATTAATATATGTGTGTATGTATGTATGTGTGTGTGTGTATATATATCTATCTATCTATCTATCTATCTATCTATATATATATATATATATATATATATATATATACGGTGCCTTGCGAAAGTATTCGGCCCCTTTGAATTATTCAACCTTTTCCCACATTTCAGGCTTCAAACATAAAGATAAAAATGTTAATGTTCTGGTGAAGAATCAACAAGTGGGACACAATAGTGAAGTTGAACGAAATTTATTGCTTATTTTAAACTTTTATAAAAAAATAATAAACTGAAAATTGGGGCGTGCAATATTATTCATCCCCTTTAAGTTAATACTTTGTAGCGCCACCTTTTGCTGCGATTACAGCTGCAGTCGCTTGGGGGATGTGTCTATCAGTTTTGCACATCGAGAGACTGAAATTCTTGCCCATTCTTCCTTTGTAAACAGCTGGAGCTGAGTGAGGTTGGATGGAGGCGTTTGTGAACAGCAGTTTTCAGCTCTTTCCACAGATTCTCGATTGGATTCAGGTCTGGACTGTGACTTGGCCATTCTAACACGTTGATTTGTGAACCATTCCATTGTAGATTTTGCTTTATGTTTGGGATCATTGTCTTGTTGGAAGACAAATCTCCGTCCCAGTCTCAGGTCTTTTGCAGACTCCAACAGGTTTTCTTCAAGAATGGTCCTGTATTTGGCTCCATCCATCTTCCCATCAATTCCCTGTCCCTGATGAAGAAAAGCAGGCCCAAACCATGATGCTGCCACCACCATGTTTGACAGTGGGGATGGTGTATTCAGTGTGATGAGTTGTGTTGCTTTTCCGTCAAACATATTGTTTGGCATTGTGCCCAAAAAGTTCGATTTTGGTTTCATCTGACCAGAGCACCTTCTTCCACATGTTTGGTGTCTCCCAGGTGGCTTGTGGCAAACTTTAAACGACACTTTTTATGGATATCTTTGAGAAATGGCTTTCTTCTTGCCACTCTTCCGTAAAGGCCAGATTTGAGCAGTGTACAACTGATTGTTGTCCTATGGACAGACTCTCCCACCTCAGCTGTAGATCTCTGCAGTTCATCCAGAGTGATCATGGGCCTCTTGGCTGCATCTCTGATCAGTCTTCTTGTTTGAGATGAAAGTTTGGATGGACGGCCGGGTCTTGGTAGATTTGCAGTGGTATGATACTTCTTCCATTTCAATATGATCGCTTGCACAGTGCTCCTTGGGATGTTTAAAGTTGTGGAAATATTTTTGTAACCAAATCCGGCTTTAAACTTCTCCACAACAGTATCACGGACCTGCCTGTTGTGTTCCTTGGTCTTCATGATGCTCTCTGCGCTTTACACAGAACACTGAGACTATCACAGAGCAGGTGCATTTATACGGAGACTTGATTACACACAGGTGGATTATATTTATCATCATCAGTCATTTAGGACAACATTGGATCATTCAGAGATGCTCAATGAACTTCTGGAGTGAGTTTGCTGCACTGAAAGTAAAGGGGGTGAATAATATTGCACGCCCCAATTTTCAGTTTATTATTTGTTACACGAGTTTAAAATGAGCAAAAACTTTCGTTCAACTTCACAATTGTGTCCCACTTCTTGCTGATTCCTCACCATAACATTAAAATTTGTATCTTTATGTTTGAAGCCTGAAATGTGGGAAAAGGTTGAAAAATTCAAGGGGGCCGAATACTTCCGCAAGACACTGTATGTATGTCTGTCTGTATGTATTAGTACTGGGCAAAGGTTTTAGGCAGGTGTGGAAAAAATGCTGCAAAGAAAGAAATGCCTTCAAAAATAGAAGTGTTAATGTTTTAATTTTGTGGTTCAACAAAATGCAAAGTGAATGAACAAATGAGAAATCCACATTGGATGAATATTTGGGGTGACCGCCCTTTGCCTTCAAAACAGCATTAAATTAATTTTTCTAGAAGACTTGAGTACAGTTTTTGAAGAGTTTGTTTCTACACATCTTGAAGAACAAACCACAGATCTTACGTGGATGTAGACTGGTGCAAATCCTTCTGACTCTTCATGTAATCCCAGACAGACTGATGGACTGGATTACAAATTTCAAAGGGAAGTAAGGGTGATGTGTCTTTCATCTGCTGCGCTAAGTTTCCTTGCTGCACACTTTGTTTAAAGTCCTCAATTTGGCACGTTTGTGAATAATATTTGAGAAAAAAAGTGTGACTGTGGGATAGGGAGGAACAAGGGGCTCCTATGCTGTCCCTCAAGGGGACTGTAGGTGATTTCTAACCTCCGGATTACCCCTGATGGTGGAGACACCGGAGTCTCATGCCTTACTATACTCCTGAGTAAAGTTGATCTGTTCCTCTCACCAAAAGAAGGAAAGGGCAGGAGTGTGATGGAAATACACATGGGACAGACCAGGTAAACAGAAACTCAGTCACACTGCACACTCTCAAGAAATAATAAGAAACTAAAGAGAAAACCAAGAGAAGTAACAAAAGGACAACAAAGGTTAACACCACAACCACACACAACAATTGTCACATGGTGTGTGGCTCAAAAGTCACAAAGTGTCAGGACTACTTCTGACGCTGTTCCTACAGCTGAGTCAGACACTCCACACAATGCTGATTTTCAGTTCCACAGACAGGCTCAGGCATCGACCAGCTGTGCTCTTGTTGGTGATCGGGCTTGCAGGAGTTAATTTCTGCTAGCCTGTGGATTACTCTTTGAGTCACATGTTGCGGGAGACCTATCACAGTCGCTTCCGCCCTTTTTAAGATAGTGGAGCCTGGTCTTCCATGCCGATGATAGCTTTATGTGATCCCGGTCCTTGTGCTTTGATATCCAGTTGCTGTTTGGCGTGATGTGGAAATACTCTTGGTGTCTGATTATTTCCTCCCTTCCTTTTAGTTTCCTCCTGATCATGTATTGTCTATACCTCTTTGAGTGATTACTATAAGTTTGAGTTTTCCTCATCTCTTTATTTGTGTGGGATTAAGCCTTCCTGTCCCGGCCCTCTCCTCGGTGGAGGGAGGTGGCCACTAGATCAGGGTTGTTCAGGAACTAGGGTAAGGAGTGAGGCCCAAACATCGCCACCTTCAGAAGTATCTTTGGGATTAGGGTCAGCCAGGGTTTCCCTAGCCTGAGAGCCAGTTTAGGCTCTCTTGCTCCTAGTGATCCCTTTACACCACATGAAAACAGTAATATCACAACCACCAGTAAACCTGGATAAATCCACCTCTGCCGTCCAGGTATAGTCAAGCTATAGCTGGCATTATAAGAACAGCGCAGCCAGCATATATAAGAGGAGCGTGAACATGATTGGCTCTCCCATAGCATGTGACCAAAGAGACTAATAAGCATTCCAACAAAGATTAACTCTTCCTAGCCTGCCAATGAACCACAGGTCTGTGAGTGGATACCAGAGTCTCCCTGTGCTGATCAGACATCAGAGAAGTTAACTTTCAGAGTGCAGGAATCTGAAATTTCCCCAGATCCTGACACGGCCATGACAGCCGGCGATGCCTGCGAAACCTCTTTGTGACAGGCCTTTTGTGAATGTAGAAAAAGTCTTAGGTCTTTGCGTTCAGCTCATGAAAAATGGGAGCAAAAACAAGTGTTGCATTTATATTTAGTGTACTGTATATACACACTCAACTAGAGATGATTGGACCTGTGGAAGTTCTGTTTGGCAGGTTCATACGGACTTTAAATTGGGGTTCAAGTCGAACATTATCTAAAGTTATTACTTGGGCAGTTCGGGTCTCCCCACATTAAGCCAGCCATAAACAGATCACTTCTAGGGGCAGGTTGGCGGGATTTTTTTAAATTTTTTTTTTTATTTGCTGTACACTATATCCGATCACTCTGTTGTTACCCCCAGTGTGAACCGTTCAAACACTACAAGCAGCTTGCTCTGGGCTGAGCACCGAGTGTACCCGAGCACAGCAACGTTCGCGCGACTGGTGTTCAAATGTACTACTGCGATGCTCGCATGAGACTCTGCTCGCGCTGGCAGCACAGCAGGAGCCAAGCGTCATTCGAGTGTGCCTGCATCTGAGGTCCGACCCTGCTAGCGGACCTCAGCTGCGGGGGGCGGGCCGGCGATGCGGAGGGGCGGGCCGGCACGGAGGAGTGGAGGGAGGGATTTATCTCCCTCTCTCCTCCGTAGCCGGCTATTGCCATTCTCGCACTGCACTAGCGGTACACCAGTGTACTGTGAGTGCAGTGCGACTTCTCTCTCTTCCCATTCACTTGAATGTGTGCGAGAGAGAAGAGTCTCGGCTTACAATTACAGCATGCTGTGATTGTTTTCTCGGTCCGATTAGAGCTGAGAAAATAATCGCTCATGTGCGCTGACACACAGGCTAGAATTGGTCCGAGGGGAATGCGATGTTTTATCGCACTCCACTCGCTCCGATTTTCTCACCGTGTGGCTTAGGCCTAAAGCTCCCGAACTCTTTGTTTTTTTAAAGTCTGTGTTTAGTATGAACAACGAACCTCCGACTTCACTGATCTCTACACACAACCTATTAAGAAATTCTAAATAAGTATAGCAGGTGTCCATTAACAGCCTTCATCTACTGGAGTGGAGACCAGCTACAAAGAGAGGACCACACAGGTCTTTACATGACACATTCTGCACAGTATAAGGCCATGTGCGCACAGTGCAGTTTTTGATGTGCTTTTAGCGATGTTTTGGGTGCAGTTTATTGCCCTAAACTGCATGCATTTCCTTCCCCAGCCTAAAGGGGCTGTTACACGCAGCGATATCGCTAGCGAGCGTACCCGCTCCCAACCTTTGTGCGTCACGGGCAAATCGCTGCCCGTGGTGCACAATATCGTTAGGAGCCGTCACACAGACTTACCTGCCTAGCGACATCGCTGTTGCCGGCGAACCGCCTCCTTTCTAGGGGGGCGGTTCATGCGGCGTCACAGCAGCGTCACTAAGCGGCCGCCCAATAGAAGCGGAGGGGTGGAGATGAGCGGGACGTAACATCCCGCCCACCTCCTTCCTTCCTCATTGCCGGCGGCCGCAGGTAAGGTGAGGTTCTTCGTTCCTGAGGTGTCACACGTAGCGATGTGTGCTGCCTCGGGAATGACCAACAACCTGCGTCTTCAACAATCAACGATTTTTTGAAAATGAATGACGTGTCAATGATGGACGATTTGGTGAGTATTTTCCATCGTTAACGGTCGTTCGTGCGTGTCACACGCAACGACGTCGCTAATGATGCCGAATGTGCGTCACAATCCGTTCTGGGACTGTGCTTGTTAACCAAGTTACTCGTTCAGCAAAGCAAGATTTCCCATAGGAAATCATTCCAATGCAGAAAATTCGTTCCACAACTTGTTCAATGTCCCATCCTGATCCCCTATTGTATCATTCCACGCACACACAAACACACATATTAGGCTACTTTCACACTTGCCTTGTGCGGCATCGGTCACAGTGCGTTGTGTGATGTATGTGACTTATGCGTTGTAAATAGTGTGATAATAAAGGCAACGGAGTCCTGTGAAATAACGTGTTGCGCTCTTTTAGAAGAGAGAGAGAAACAACTGATGCGCCTCGGGGCAGATGCAACGCAAGATCATCCGTTGCAATCTGCCCTTAATAGAAGCCTATGAGGAATAAACTGATTCCTGCAATGGTTACCGTAATTCCTCAAGGCGGTGGATTGCAACGGATGACGCACAACGCAAGTGTGAAAGTACCCTTATGCTCACATTACCTTCCATTCCATCGCCGACCTCCTGGTTCTTGCAGTTCGCCGCTACAGGATGTGTATCGGATAACCATCGTGACCAATCCGGGACTTCCGCTGCCAGAGCGCTGACGTCAAAGGCAGGAGCCGCTTGCCTCTGATTGGTCAGCGCGCTGCCTTTGAGTAGCGGCTGACAGCGGAAGTTCTTCCATCGTTGCGATGATTACCCGATACACATCCTGTAGCGGCGAACTACAAGAACCGGGAGGCCGGCGATGGAACGGAAGGTAAGGTGAGCATAATATGTGTTTGTGTGTTTTGTGCATGTTTGTGTGGACTGCAAGAGCAGGTTTGAGCGCGGTGGATGTACGGAACCGGAAGTGTGTGCGGTATTTGCTCGTACGGCAAAGCTTGCTCGTAAACTGAGTTACAAATTTACAGCAAGTGTGGTGCCCTGGACTAGCCAGGTCGTCACAGGTACTACAACACACACCCCCACCCTGAGACAGGCACATAAGCCAGACACAAAATCCTTGTTGCCTCCCTCCAGGGGCTAATGTCCACACCAGGTGGGGTGGAGCCAGGCGGTTGGCCCCACCCACTGAGGAGTTCACAGTCCTGGAGGCGGGAAAGGAAGTCAGATCAGTTAGGGAAGTGAAGGAGTGAGGAGTGAAGTAGTAGTGGAGGAGTAAACTGACCGTGTCCAGGTGTGTGGCCCGGGCACTAAGAGCAAGGTTGGCAGACGGTGGTGGCTGTCTGCAGGAGAGGCAGATCAACGCGGAACCGTAGGACCGGGGATGGGCGGTGGCCCGCCGGTACCAAACCGGGGAGCGAAGTGAAGCCAGCACACACAGGCAGGGCCTACGGACCCCGACCAGGCTTGGAGTCGCCATTAGAGGTCAAATCCATCAATGACCGGAACCCCAGGGGTTTCCTAACAGTCAAGACCCGATTGAAGGCAACCGTCCAACCAACAGAAGGAAATACAGCTACCGCCACATCTAGAGTTCCAAGGGCCAGAGCCTGCGCGCAAAAGGGCTCCTCCGGCACATATATACGCTGGGGAGCGGGTTACTGGTGGGAATCCATCGGGGCTGAACATACACAAAGGTGCAGGGAAAGGCAGCCACCACTAACCGTCCAGGAGAAGCCACAGCAGCCGGCTGCGGGACCCGTCCATCCAGCCGTTTGGTTTACCAGAGACTTTGCGTACCTTTGTGGCTGAGTGAGTACTACCGTGCCGTCTTGCACCGCGCTGCGCAGTCCAAACGACCCTGCACCCATCCAACCCTGCCTCCCCGTCATCTCACCAGGCCCCGGGACCACCAACCCCTACCCACGGAGGGGGAAAACAGCATCCCAGCTGCTCCCTGCCATCGCTCCCGGGATACCCGTCACCAGCAGCGGTGGTGCCCAACCTCACCACAACCCGTGGGTGGCGTCACAGACCAAATCCCCAAACCAAACTACCCCCTTTCACTCATGGGCGAGGAGCGCCGCTCGAGTCCCCGGATCCGGCCCACATCTCGAGCAGCCATCGCATCAGCGCCGGACCCGAGCGTTAGCGAGTGCAGTGCAGCGCAGCGGCGTCCTTCCCTGCCCGCGACACAAGCTTTGCTCATATAGCAAAATACTCGCAAACTCGGTTACTCGTTAACCGAGGTTCCAATGTAGTGAAAAAATGCATGGGTGGGCAAAAACGCATAACAATGCACCGAAAACACGTTTTTTTTTTCTGCCAGAGGGTGCTTTTTTTTGCTAAAGAAACAAAACTGCAGTGTGCGCACATAGCCTAATGCTTCATTTCCTCTGTGGTGGCGCAGTAGGTGGCTTAATCCCTTCCTGCCGCAAGACATACAATTAAATCAAGTAGCAAGTGCACGTGTATAGAGTGGGCTCAGGATCTGAGCCTGCTCCATACAGAGCAGGTGCAAGCCGTGCTATACACATGGCTTCTGTCTTGAACAGCACATAGGCTGTCACAGCAGTTGGAGTCCTGGTGAACGACTGTCACTGCCATGTGGAATATGAATATGTTCATTGACTTAAAAATAATACTTTATGGAGTGAGCTTCTATTAGTAATGGTCGCTGGCATACAGAATTGAATAATCTTTAAAGAGGAAGCGAAGTGAATGACTCCTCCTCATCTCCTTGTAATAATGTTCCCATCCTGATAACATCTTGTAGTAATGTCCCCATCTTGTAGTAATGTCCGCATCTCGGTCCCCATCTTGTGGTAATGTCCCCATCCTGGTCCCCATCTTGTAGTAATGTCCCCATCCTGGTCCCCATCTTGTAGTAATGTCCCCATCTTGTAGTAATGTCCCCATCTTGTAGTAATGTCTCCACCCTGATCCCTTCTTGGAATGTCTCGATCCTGGTTCCCTCTTGTAGTAATGTCTCCATCCTAGACCCCTTGTTCTATTAATGTCCGAACCCTTGTTCCTTTCTTGTAGTAGTGTCCCCATCTTATAGTAATTTCCTCTTCCTGGTCCCCTTTTTATAGTGATGTCCCCATCCTAGTCCCCTTCATGTATTAATGTTCCCAATGCTGGTTTCCATTTTGAAGTAATGTTCCCCATTGTGGTGTTCTTTACATACATATACACCTCTCCTTGTACCCTCGGCAAACAGCCTTCTCTTCCTTCTCCATATCCGGGGCGGAGCATAGCAGTACTGTGATGTGTGGCCACCGACATCAGCCCCCCAAAGGGAGGAGAGCAGTGCGCTCCTGAAGCTCAATCATGAGAACAACCCTTTAAATGGAGCTTTGCAGTCCATCACCTTTGGCCTCTCTACTTCTGCTTTATGTTTTGAATGGCTATTTTCTCATTTAGAAGGTGGAGACTTTATCCTGACACTTTACTAGTCAAGCCAAGTGTGACTCACGGCCTCCGATATATGTCACCTAAACTTGAGAACCACTTACTTAATACTAATTAATTTTGTTTAAACAGTGTTGAGAAAAGTAACGGAGATCTGGTCCAGGATCGCCCCTCATATTTATAAAACACCTTCTGCTACAATTAGCGGAGGTGTGACGTGTGACCCACCCTTATTCATCAGCGCCGCGCCACACCTGCAGCCTCACTATTAACATATATATATCCCGACGCCGTCACATTTTCTGCTCCTCTGTGAATAGATTCAACTTTTAATAATAAATTGTAATTAAAATGGATAAGCAACCGATCTGCCAGATATTGGGTCCTTCCCAATGAATTGCAATCTCCTGTAGGAAACTATGAGGCGCGCCGCTCCCTATTTAACCTTCAGAGAATTAATTTACTGTAATTTTTTTATTTTGCTGTCAGACACACATTTTAAAATAGGAATGACATTTAGACTTGTGATTTATTTTGGATGATCATCACCTGATATTATCCATTCCTCCATCTCGCTCCTCTCCTAAAAGATATTTTTGAATGTAATATGTATGGGAACTTCTCTTAGCAACAAGATGGATGTTGTTTTGTTATAGCAGTTTTTTTTATTTGTTTTGTATGGTCTCCAGTTCTGTTTTATGAATGGTTTTGTGTTCAGATTGTGCATGTGCAGCTCTCTCCCCCCTCTCCTAGCAGTATCTCAAACAGAAATCTGAACTGCAGCATATCCAGCGACAACATAATGTAACCACCAGGGTAGATTACATGGCAGCCGCTGTGTAGCCCATGAATGTAAGGAGCCCATCTCCACATAGGTGCATGGTGCAGAGTGTAAAAGTTTGTTACTTTTTTCTCTATTCTGAGCCTTGACATTACTACTATTCCTGTACGGCATCATTGCTTCATTCTTCCTCCATGATTTCATTTTCTTCCTGTGTCACTGTACATGTTGACCTTCTTTATGTAAGTTATGATATAATACTATACGATAGCATGGCGTGTATTCTAACTGCGTTGTTATATCACTGTGTGTATTATCCCTGTACTGTGACATCACTGTGTGTATTATCCCTGTACTGTGACATCACTGTGTGTATTATCCCTGTACTGTGACATCGCTGTGTGTATTATCCCTGTACTGTGACATCACTGTGTGTATTACCCCTGTACTGTGACATCACTGTGTGTATTATCCCTGTACTGTGACATCACTGTGTGTATTATCCCTGTACTGTGACATCACTGTGTGTATTACCCCTGTACTGTGACATCGCTGTGTGTATTACCCCTGTACTGTGACATCACTGTGTGTATTATCCCTGTACTGTGACATCACTGTGTGTATTATCCCTGTACTGTGACATCACTGTGTGTATTATCCCTGTACTGTGACATCACTGTGTGTATTATCCCTGTACTGTGACATCACTGTGTGTATTATCCCTGTACTGTGACATCACTGTGTGTATTACCCCTGTACTGTGACATCACTGTGTGTATTACCCCTGTACTGTGACATCACTGTGTGTATTATCCCAGTACTGTGACATCACTGTGTGTATTATCCCTGTACTGTGCCATCACTGTGTGTATTATCCCTGTACTGTGACATCACTGTGTGTATTATCCCTGTACTGTGACATCACTGTGTGTATTACCCCTGTACTGTGACATCACTGTGTGTATTATCCCTGTACTGTGACATCACTGTGTGTATTATCCCTGTACTGTGACATCACTGTGTGTATTATCCCTGTACTGTGACATCACTGTGTGTATTATCCCTGTACTGTGACATCACTGTGTGTATTATCCCTGTACTGTGACATCGCTGTGTGTATTACCCCTGTACTGTGACATCACTGTGTGTATTATCCCTGTACTGTGACATCACTGTGTGTATTACCCCTGTGCTGTGACATCACTGTGTGTATTATCCCTGTACTGTGACATCACTGTGTGTATTACCCCTGCGCTGTGACATCACTGTGTGTATTATCCCTGCACTGTGACATCACTGTGTGTATTATCCCTGTACTGTGACATCGCTGTGTGTATTATCCCTGCACTGTGACATCACTGTGTGTATTATCCCTGTACTGTGACATCACTGTGTGTATTATCCCTGTACTGTGACATCGCTGTGTGTATTACCCCTGTACTGTGACATCACTGTGTGTATTATCCCTGTACTGTGACATCGCTGTGTGCATTATCCCTGCACTGTGACATCACTGTGTGTATTATCCCTGTACTGTGACATCGCTGTGTGTATTACCCCTGTACTGTGACATCACTGTGTGTATTATCCCTGTACTGTGACATCACTGTGTGTATTATCCCTGTACTGTGACATCGCTGTGTGTATTATCCCTGCACTGTGTGTATTATCCCTGTACTGTGACATCACTGTGTGTATTATCCCTGTACTGTGACATCGCTGTGTGTATTATCCCTGCACTGTGACATCACTGTGTGTATTATCCCTGTACTGTGACATCGCTGTGTGTATTATCCCTGCACTGTGACATCACTGTGTGTATTACCCCTGTACTGTGCCATCACTGTGTGTATTATCCCTGTACTGTGACATCGCTGTGTGTATTATCCCTGTACTGTGACATCACTGTGTGTATTATCCCTGTACTGTGACATCGCTGTGTGTATTACCCCTGTACTGTGACATCACTGTGTGTATTATCCCTGTACTGTGACATCACTGTGTGTATTACCCCTGTACTGTGACATCACTGTGTGTATTATCCCTGCACTGTGACATCGCTGTGTGTATTACCCCTGTACTGTGACATCACTGTGTGTATTATCCCTGTACTGTGACATCGCTGTGTGTATTACCCCTGTACTGTGACATCACTGTGTGTATTATCCCTGTACTGTGACATCGCTGTGTGTATTATCCCTGTACTGTGACATCACTGTGTGTATTACCCCTGTACTGTGACATCACTGTGTGTATTATCCCTGCACTGTGACATCGCTGTGTGTATTATCCCTGTACTGTGACATCGCTGTGTGTATTACCCCTGTACTGTGACATCACTGTGTGTATTATCCCTGTACTGTGACATCGCTGTGTGTATTACCCCTGTACTGTGACATCACTGTGTGTATTATCCCTGTACTGTGACATCACTGTGTGTATTACCCCTGTACTGTGACATCACTGTGTGTATTATCCCTGCACTGTGACATCACTGTGTGTATTATCCCTGTACTGTGACATCGCTGTGTGTATTACCCCTGTACTGTGACATCACTGTGTGTATTATCCCTGTACTGTGACATCGCTGTGTGTATTATCCCTGCACTGTGTGTATTATCCCTGTACTGTGACATCACTGTGTGTATTATCCCTGTACTGTGACATCGCTGTGTGTATTATCCCTGCACTGTGACATCACTGTGTGTATTATCCCTGTACTGTGACATCGCTGTGTGTATTATCCCTGCACTGTGACATCACTGTGTGTATTACCCCTGTACTGTGCCATCACTGTGTGTATTATCCCTGTACTGTGACATCGCTGTGTGTATTATCCCTGCACTGTGACATCACTGTGTGTATTACCCCTGTACTGTGCCATCACTGTGTGTATTATCCCTGTACTGTGACATCACTATATGTACTATCAATGTACCCTGCTCAGAGTGGTCACAAACCGCACCTATGGGCGATTCCGCTGTGCTTCACATCAATAGAGCAGCTCTTCCCCCTTCGCGCTGCTCTGTTGACGCTGGGTGACTGTTGTTGTCATCCTGATTGACAGCCGGGTCCCTGCAGTAAAGCATTGAGGTTGACCGTAATGCCCCATCAACGTAGCAGAGTGGAAGAGTAAGGGGTACTTTTCAAATTACGACATCGTAGCTGCGATGTCGGTGGGGTCAAATCGAAAATGACGCACATCCAGCGTCGCTGTCGACATCGGAGTATGTGAATCCTTTTTGTAACGATTAACGAGCGCAAAAGTGTCGGAATTGTATGATCGGTGTAGTGTCGGGCATTTCCATAATTTCGCTGCAGCGACAGGTACGATGTTGTTCCTCGTTCAGGCGGCAGCACACATCGCTGTGTATGAAGCTGTAGGAGCGAGGAACATCTTCTTCTTACCTGCGGCCGCCCACAATTAGGAAGGAAGGAGGTGGGCAGGATGTTTACGTCCCGCTCATCTCCGCCCCTCCGCTTCTATTGGCCACCTGCTGTGTGACGTCGCTGTGACGCCGAACGTCCCGCCCCCTTAGTAAGGAGGCGGTTCGCCGGCCAGAGCGACGTCGCAGGGCAGGTAAGTGCATATGAAGCTGTCACAAGATATCGCACGTGCGACGGGGGAAGGGACTATTGCGCTCGGGATCGCTACCATCGGCTTGGGATGTCGTAGTGTGCAAAGTACCCCTAAGAGCTGCACTATTGATGTGACGTGAGCGGAAGCGGCAGAATTTCCGGCAGGTGCTGTCTGTAACTCCTCATCGCTGGCAGAGATCTGTGCCGGGCAGAACAGGCAGGTAGTTAGTAATTTCCTGCCTTTTAGCACATTGTAAAAAATAAAATGTAATAGTCTTGGACAACCCCTTTAAGAGTTTAGCCCACTTAAGACGCTTTAATGTCTGAATAATGGATGCCCAATAGACAGGATCCTGGGAACTTGCTTTTGGCTTGTGTCATACTTTCCATGGTAGTGAATGGGAGATACAGAAACAGTGGACCATGCTCACAGATTTGTACCTTCTATTCTTGATTACCTATAATAGGTGGCACCTTTCTTTTACAAATGGGGGCGCAGCGCCCCAGTTCTCAGACATCATCCAATCAATTGGAATCCTATTAAGTGAATGATCCTCTGATATCAGATTTCCCACTACTAATCTGAGGCTGGAGGAAAGGTGCTCCCATCCCACAACCAGGTATTAGAAACCTGCAGGTCACAGGTGGTCACCATGTGGAAGTAGCAGAAAACCCGACCCATACACGAATCGTTCGCCTCTTCCTTTTTTGCTTTCCCCTGGCTACCTTGTGGTTATTGTAGCGATATAATTGTGTGGGAAAATGCATTTCCTAAATGGCGTGCCTCGGATTCCTGAAACGTGTTCTTACATCTGCATTCCATCTCATCGCCTGCTCCTTAACTCCCGCACTGCCAGGGTGCCCACACTTCCCCATTCACCGCTTATTATAGAAAGGTGGAAAAGCGGATAAAGATGAATAAACATTAGGTAGGTAGACATAGATAAATGATTATTCTAGGGTGTGCATATATATATATATATATATATATATATATATATATATATATAATATATATGTATGTATGTAATATGCAGTATATAGCAATATAGCAAAAAATCTGTGTGTGGAGCCCATTGAATAACTTGAGTGATATTTTACACCTCTCGTCTTTACCTCCAGACTAAAAACACTGCGAACATTAAAATTCAAAATCTCTCCCCCCTTCACAAGATTTACCCCCCTCCCCGAATTTAGGCTCTATGGAAATAAAGGAGAAAATTGCTGTCTATGTGATAGATGCAAAACTGCCGTTTTTGATTGCGCTAAAAGGGGAAGCAACCATAAAGTTACTGAGGTGGGTCAACCTGATAAGTCGCTCTAAAGTCTGTAATTATAGCAGCGGCTGTCAACAACTAGTTCACAAGTAACTGCAGCCTCATTTATGAAGATTGCCTCACAGTAAGATCTTTCTGGTTGCCTATAGCAGCTAGATTGCTAGGCAACAACTAGAACAGTCTGACTGTGAGGCAGTTTTCATAACTGAGATGTGAGATCCTTTAGGACACACATATACTGTGTATATATATATATATATATATATATATATATATATATATATATATATATTTCACCTATTAGATCTCTGATCAGTCTGAATTGATTACTAAGGGTCATAGGTAGGGTTGAGCAGATCTGGGAGGTGGAGGTTTGGGCTCAGCCATATTTTCATTAATTTTGAGACCTGAACTTGAGCTCTGGACAGTAAAGTCAATGGGGAACCAAAGTTCTGTGATGAAAAATGGTTGTAGTAAGGGTTAGGGGGCTGCAAAATGGGGGTAAGAACAGAACAATTGCCCAGCAAACAAATGTGGATAGGGAGCAAATAAAAAAAAAAAAAAATGATGTGGAGTTCCCTCTAGTTTTTCATATCCTGCACAGGTAAAGCAGACAGTTGCAGCTCTCAGCTGTCTGCTTTACCTTGGCTGGTTAAGAAAAATAGAGAGGACCCCACGCCATTTTTTTTATTTATTTAAATAATTTGTAAAAAAAAAGTTGTATCAGGGCCCTCCTATTTTTGTTAACCAGCCAAGGTAAAGCAGACAGCTGGGGGCTAGTATTATAAGTTTGGGAAGACCCATGGTTATTTAGCCTCTCACAGCCTAAATATAGCAGCCCACAGCCGTCGTAGAAGTGGCGCATCCATTAGATGTGCCAATTCTGACACTTTTCCCAGCTCTTCCTCATTGCCCTGGTGCAGTGGCTATCGGGGTAATATTTTTGGGGTTGATGTCAGCTGTGTATCCCCCACATACAGTAATAATGTCCCATGAATCCCCCACATACAGTAATAATGTCCCTGTATCCCCCATATACAGTAATAATGCCCCGTAGTCTCCCACATCCAGTAAGTGTCCCATAAGTTCACCCACATCCAGTAATAATGCCCCTGTATCCCCCACATACAGTAATAATGCCCCTGCATCCCCCACATACAGTAATAATGCCCCTGCATCCCCCACATACAGTAATAATGTCCCATGAATCCCCCACATACAGTAATAATGCCCATGTATCCCCCACATACAGTAATAATGCCCCGTAGTGTCTCGCATACAGTAATAATGCCCCTGTATCCCCCACATACAGTAATAATGTCCCTGTATTGCCCACATACAGTAATAATGCCCCATGCATCCCCCACATACAGTAATAATGCCCCATAGTCTCTCACATACAGTAATAATGCCCCATGCATCCCCCACATACAATAATAATGCCCCGTAGTCTCTCGCATACAGTACGGTAATAATGCCCCTGTATCCCCCACATACAGTAATAATGCCCGTGTCCCCCACATGCAGTAATAATGCCCCTATATCTTCCACATACAGTAATAATGCCCCGTAGTCTCCCACATCCAATAATAGTGTCCCATAAGTCCACCCACATCCAGTAATAATGTCGCATAAGTCCCCCCACATACAGTAATAATGCCCCTGTATCCCCCACATACAGTAATAATGTCCCATGAATCCCCCACATACAGTAATAATGTCCCATGAATCCCCCACATACAGTAATAATGCCCCTGTATCCCCCACATACAGTAATAATGTCCCATGAATCCCCCACATACAGTAATAATGTCCCTGCATCCCCCATATACAGTAATAATGCCCCATAATCTCCTACATACAGTAATAATGTCCCTGTATCCTACACATACAGTAATGTCCCATGAGTCCCCCCACATACAGTAATAATGCCCCATAGTCTTCCACATACAGTAATAATGCCCCGTAGTCTCCCACATACAGTAATAATGCCCCATAGTCTTCCACATACAGTAATAATGCCCCGTAGTCTCCCACATACAGTAATAATACCACTGTATCCCCCACATACAATAATAATGCCCGTGTCCCCACATACAGTAATAATGCCCCTGTATCTCTCACATACAGTAATAATGCCCCGTAGTGTCCCACATCCAGTAATAGTGTCCCATAAGTCCACCCACATCCAGTAATAATGTCCCTTAAGTCCACCCACATACAGTAATAATGTCCCATGAATCCCCCACATACAGTAATAATGTCCCATGAATCCCCCACATACAGTAATAATGCCCCTGTATCCCCCACATACAGTACTAATGTCCCATGAATCCCCCACATACAGTAATATTGTCCCATGAATCCCCCACATACAGTAATAATGTCCCTGCATCCCCCATATACAGTAATAATGCCCCATAATCTCCTACATACAGTAATAATGTCCCTGTATCCTACACATACAGTAATAATGTCCCATGAGTCCCCCACATACAGTAATAATGCCCCATAGTCTTCCACATACAGTAATAATGCCCCGTAGTCTCCCACATACAGTAATAATGCCCCATAGTCTTCCACATACAGTAATAATGCCCCGTAGTCTCCCACATACAGTAATAATACCACTGTATCCCCCACATACAATAATAATGCCCGTGTCCCCACATACAGTAATAATGCCCCTGTATCTCTCACATACAGTAATAATGCCCCGTAGTGTCCCACATCCAGTAATAGTGTCCCATAAGTCCACCCACATCCAGTAATAATGTCCCTTAAGTCCACCCACATACAGTAATAATGTCCCATGAATCCCCCACATACAGTAATAATGTCCCATGAATCCCCCACATACAGTAATAATGCCCCTGTATCCCACACATACAGTAATAATGTCCCATGAATCCCCCACATACAGTAATAATGCCCATGTATCCCCCACATACAGTAATAATGCCCCGTAGTCTCTCGCATACAGTAATAATGCCCCGTAGTCTCCCACATACAGTAATAATGCCCGGTAGTTTTCCACAACAGTAATAATGCCCCTGTATCCCCCACATACAGTAATAATGCCCCTGTATCCCCCAACATACAGTAATAATGCCCCATGCATCCCCAACATACAGTAATAATGCCCCGTAGTCTCTTGCATACAGTACGGTAATAATGCCCCTGTATCACTCACATACAGTAATAATGCCCCATAGTCTCCCACATACAGTAATAATACCACTGTATCCCCCACATACAGTAATAATGTCCCTGTATCCCCCACATACAGTAATAATGCCCCGTAGTCTCCCACATCCAGTAATAGTGTCCCATAAGTCCACCCACATACAGTAATAATGCCCCTGTATCCCCCACATACAGTAATAATGTCCCATGAATCCCCCCACATACAGTTCTGCCCCTGTATCCCCCACATACAGTAATAATGCCCCCTGTATCCCCTACATACATAAATAATGCACCGTAGTCTCTTGCATACAGTACGGTAATAATGCCCCTGTATCACTCACAGTAATAATGCCCCATAGTCTCCCACATACAGTAATACCACTGTATCCCCCACATACAGTAATAATGCCCCGTAGTCTCTTGCATACAGTACGGTAATAATGCCCCTGTATCACTCACATACAGTAATAATGCCCCATAGTCTCACACATACAGTAATAATGCCCCTGTATCCCCCACATACAGTAATAATGTCCCATGAATCCCCCCACATACAGTACTGCCCCTGTATCACCCACATACAGTAATAATGCCCCTGTATCCCCCACATACAGTAATAATGCCCCATAATCTACATACAGTAATGTCCCATGAGTCCCCCCACATACAGTAATGCCCCTGTATCCCCCACATACAGTAATAATGCCCCTGTATCCCCCACATACAGTAATAATGTCCCATGAGTCCCCCATATACAGTAATAATGCCCCATAATCTCCATACAGTAATAATGCCCCTGTATCCCCCACATACAGTAATAATGTCCCATGAGTCTCCCCACATACAGTAATGCCCCTGTATCCCCCACATACAGTAATAATGCCCCTGTATCCCCCAACATACAGTAATAATGCCCCTGCATCCCCCACATACAGTAATGCCCCTGTATCCCCCACATACAGTAATAATGCCCCATAATCTACATACAGTAATGTCCCATGAGTCCCCCCACATACAGTAATGCCCCTGTATCCCCCACATACAGTAATAATGCCCCTGTATCCCCCACATACAGTAATAATGTCCCATGAGTCCCCCATATACAGTAATAATGCCCCATAATCTCCATACAGTAATAATGCCCCTGTATCCCCCACATACAGTAATAATGTCCCATGAGTCTCCCCACATACAGTAATGCCCCTGTATCCCCCACATACAGTAATAATGCCCCTGTATCCTCCACATACAGTAATAATGCCCCGTAGTCTCCCACATACAGTAATAATGCCCCTGTATCCCCCACATACAGTAATAATTCCCCTGTATCCCCCACATACAGTAATAATGCCCCATAATCTACATACAGTAATAATGTCCCTGTATCCCCCACATACAGTAATAATGTCCCATGAGTCCCCCCACATACAGTAATGCCCTTGTATCCCCCACATACAGTAATAATGCCCCGTAGTCTCCCACATACAGTAATAATGCCCCTGTATCCCCCACATACAGTAATAATTCCCCTGTATCCCCCACATACAGTAATAATGCCCCATAATCTACATACAGTAATAATGTCCCATGAGTCTCCCCACATACAGTAATGCCCCTGTATCCTCCACATACAGTAATAATGCCCCTGTATCCTCCACATACAGTAATAATGCCCCGTAGTCTCCCACATACAGTAATAATGCCCCTGTATCCCCCACATACAGTAATAATGCCCCATAATCTACATACAGTAATGTCCCATGAGTCCCCCCACATACAGCAATGCCCCTGTATCCCCCACATACAGTAATAATGCCCCTGTATCCCCCACATACAGTAATAATGTCCCATGAGTCCCCCATATACAGTAATAATGCCCCATAATCTCCATACAGTAATAATGCCCCTGTATCCCCCACATACAGTAATAATGTCCCATGAGTCCCCCATATACAGTAATAATGCCCCATAATCTCCATACAGTAATAATGCCCCTGTATCCCCCACATACAGTAATAATGTCCCATGAGTCCCCCCACATACAGTAATGCCCTTGTATCCCCCACATACAGTAATAATGCCCCTGCATCCCCCACATACAGTAATAATGCCCCTGTATCCTCCACATACAGTAATAATGCCCCGTAGTCTCCCACATACAGTAATAATGCCCCTGTATCCCCCACATACAGTAATAATGCCCCTGTATCCTCCACATACAGTAATAATGCCCCGTCGTCTCCCACATACAGTAATAATGCCCCTGTATCCCCTACATACAGTAATAATTATGATACCCTTGTGTCCCCCACAAAAAATAGTACACCAGAAAATAAAATATATACAATGCCCCCCAAACAGTATGATGTCCCCAAAACCCCACTAATACCCCTATATCCCCCCCGTATTATGGCCTTACAATAGTCCTTAACATGGTATGATGGCCCCCATATTCTCCTAGAAATAATGACATAACATAAACATAATAAACCCTATATACTGGATTCTGGAGCGTCTGCCAGATGCCAGCGCAGTCGGCATCACGGTGACAGTGTCGCGCCATATACGCTGGGAATCTGACATCCTATGCATACCGCTGCCATTCTGTAGGCCTGCTTTACATTAGTGTTTAAAGAATGTCAAAAGTGTCCATAAAGGTCACATAATTCATAGACTGCCCTCAATAATTCCTATACCCCATGATATCAACCAGAAATAATACTTGAAAGAAGTGACAAAAAGGTCTGAATAAATGACACAAATTTTATTAAAGTTCAAAAAAAGTTTTAAAATCAATACAGCGAGGCGTGCTTCAATGGATGATAGTCAGTATTCTATGTTTGCTGGTTGTTGTTGTTTTTTTTTATTACTTATTTCGGTTTTTTTAATCCTCCTTTTGGATTCTATAGTGCTAATTTTTATGGAATATATCAAGAGGTCTGGCTCAAAGGATCCTCGGGGGAGTGTCTTTAGCTGCTTTGCATTATTACTCTGTAAGCCACGCCCCTGTAAAGACCATACCAATTAGCACTAAATAAAAAGGCCCATATCTGTGAAACTGTATGGGTATAAAAAATCAGAATACGCAAGGGAGCGACGGGAAGGAAATAAAAGAAAAATCTGGTGTCTTTTGACCTGGAGACAGTATCACTTTAAGAGACGCCATGTCTCTTAGTGGCAACATATAACAACCAATAAAGTGTTTTACTATTTAAAGGAATCTGTCAAAAAATTGTACTACTAAAACAAATGACATGGCTGTGTAGATCCTTGCCCAAGAATAAAAATGATACCAGTCTTGTAGTAATCGGATGTGTCAGTGCTGAGAAATCAATCTTTAAAAATGGCATGCAAATTAGCCAGGAAGTGCAGCAGACACGCCCCAATGCACTTTCAGGCTAATTTGCATGTGAATTCTAAGCTTGATTTCTCAGCACTGGCACATCCGATTACAACAAGACAGGTGTCATTTTTATTGCTGGGAGTAGACGCTGTTGATGGTGATCACATCCGCTGGAAATGTAATAACGCTGCTGCATTATATATTATTATAATCCCATAGATATAGTTTCCTAATAGAATCTTGATTAAGGTTTCAAGTGGAGCATGCCTTGAAAAGTGTGTGTTAAGTTTTTAGGACTCCGATTTGCATGTATATATGTGAATGTTGTTCATGTTGCTGCAACCTTTGCCAGTTTGAAAAAAGAACAACAAGTAAGAGATGTAAACAAGTGTTTATTTTTCCGTGCAGCGCCTCCACAGGAGAGATTAAGTATTACACGGTACCCATTGAACTCAATAGGCTGTCCAAGTAAGACACTCTTTGTAGTCACTTTTTAATAATCTGTCTATTATATTAGGGTCCTGACACAGGACACCCCCTCTATTAATTCAGGATTACCATCACCATTCTCAATATCTCTGCTTGCTGTGAGGGAATGGGAACATTTATTGTTTTCAAAGGATCACATTGACTTTTGTATCCTCTTTTTTGCTGCAACAATTTTTAGATCTGTGCAGGTTTTTACATCGACAGTAAATGTTTCCATTCACTGACATGAAACAGAAATCTTGATATTGGAGTGGGGTTTAAATAATATTAGAAGATTTGTAAACGTTTTCTTAATACATATGTTGCATGATATTAAAAATGCTTGGATTCTTTCTTTTAGAAACAGCGCCTCTACTGTCCATAGGCAGTGTGAGGTACTGCAGTTCCATATATACCAATATGTATTAAACAAAACACAAGCCACACCCCCATGACTGTTCCTGGTCACATTCGGGTGGGTGGGTACTAAACACTGCTTTTTTGTGTGGCAATTATACAGTTCATCGACAGAAACAATGCCACTATTGGTTGTATGTGGTATTGCAGTTTAAAGAGAAGTTGTCACTAATTATATATCTTTTTAATTTGGTGTTATTTTTCTTATGTTCTTGCTGCTCCCTATTCCTGAAATATGTCTCCCTCGCCCCTATATATAAATCTAGTCTTTTAAGCCAAGTGGGTGTGTTCTTCAATTAGTCTGTGGGCGTCTTCTTGATGACCTCGCCCAGTTGGCTGAAAATAATTTATACGCAGTGAAGTGGATAGCCATATCACAGCAACAAAATAAAAACTACAATAGATATGGCCTACTCTTCTATGTATTTAAATCTAGTCTTGTTAGCCAAAGGGGTGTGGTCTTTTGGCAGTTCTCTGCAATGTAATCTGAAGACAGCATGCTGAAAGTGTTAAAACAGAGACTTCAGCCCTGTGTCTGTTATCTCAGTCTTTTTTGTTAACCTGGAATGTTAGCTTAAGCCTCTTATCCTTTATCATTAGTGGATCTCAGCAGCATGGGAGTTGTAGTCCGACTCCACCCCCCTCTGTGATTAGCATCTTCTGTCTATAGAAATGTACACTGAAAGCTTGAAGTGGGCGGGGACAGCTCTCAGAGCCCTGCTGCATCTAAAATCTTTCAGTGTGTCAGAACAGCTGCACACAGTAATCTAAGTGTTACATCATTGAACTCGGGGTCTCTTTGCCTACATCATGCTGCTCTCAGATGAGATAGCAAAAACCTGCTGACAGATTCCCTTCAGTCAAAAAATATTCTCGATTCCTGAGATATGGTCTTCTTTTCGCTATATATTAATCTAGTTATTTTAGTCAAGGGGGTGTGGTCTCAACTGTACTCTGTGGGTAATTCCTTTGGAACCACACCCAGTTGGCTAAAAGAGGAAAAATGTCCGTATCTCAGTAACGTAGAGACAAAAGGAAAACATCTCCAGATTCAGGAGAAATACATGCATTCTTTTATGGCACATGACAGGTCTTTGTCAACCCCGATTTGGTCACACCTGCAATACCACACGTAGGCTATGTTTATATGTGGCGCCATTTCTTAAAGCAGACATGTTTTCTTAACCCTTTTAATGGCATCAAACATTTTTAAGCAAATATTGATCCCCATAAGCCTCTATTTGCTCCTAGAATAATATCCCGATTAGACCTAGTGATCCTTAGCAATGTACACATTAGAGACTTATGGGATATCGCTGACGTCTTTGTACATTATGTGAACGCCGTCAGGTCTTGTCTTTTAATCTCCAAATATCCTGAGCCATTTACCACTTAAAGTATACCTAAAAACCCCATAATGGCCGGCCCGCCTTTCATCTCCGGTAAGTAAATGGTAATGTGATCTAACTTTTCTCCTTCCCTCTCCGCTGGCGGAGAATAGCTACAATAATATCTATAGCTGTCCTTAGGAGCCGAATGGATTGGAACAATTGTTGTCTGTGCTGATGAGTTCAGTGTTGTCATGGAGAAGCCCAAGACGTGAGGGGAGTTTATGTTTTGTTTGGCAGGGGCCCAAGTTGCAGAGACGAGTGAGCTCGGCAGAACTGTGTGCCCTTTTACTAAAGCAAGAGGCGAAAGAAAAAAGTTACTCTACTTTATAAAAGTTCCCTACATACGGTCACTTTGTAAAAAAATGTGTGGGGGGATTAATTACAAAATAGTATTGATCCTTAATGGTAAAGGGAAATTGAGGTTATCCTCTCCCCTCACTACAATTGATATCGGTGTCTAAGCTACGGTTAAAAATCACTAGTTCAGCTGGGTGAGTAGGAATGGGTTAAAGACGACTTGCCACTTACCAAAAATATATAAATGTATGTACCTGGTGTAAAAGCCGCTGTTCTCCTGAATCCGGCGTTGTTTTTCTTTTGTTTCTACGCCTCTCTGTTCCCGAGATACGGCCCCATCTTCCTTGTATATAAATATTGTCTTGTTATCAAGTGGCAGGAACCTTCAACTCTTCTGTGGGCGTGTTCTTGAGGAATACACCCTCTTGGCTAACAAGAACATTTATTTATGTAAAGAAGAGGCCATATCTCAGGAACAAAATCTCTAGTTCAGCTGGGTGAGCAACACTGGGTTAAAGACGACTTGCCACTTACCAAAAATATATATATTTATTTACCTGGTGTAAATGCTGCTGTTCTGCTGAATCCGGCGTTGTTTTTCTTTTGTTTCTACGCCTCTCTGTTCCTGAGATACGGCCCCTTCTTCCTTGTATATAAATCTGATCTTGTTATTCAAGCGGGAGGAACCTTCAACTCTTCTGTGGGCGTGTTCTTGAGGAACACACCCTCTTGGCTAACAAGACCATATTTATTTATAGTAAAGAAGGGGCCATATCTCAGGAACAGAGAGGCGCAGGAACAAAATCACTAGTTCAGCTCGGTGAGCAGGACTGGGTTAAAGACGACTTCTCACTTGCTATAAATATATATATTTATTTACCTGGTGTAAATGCTGCTGTTTTACTGAATCAGAGGCTGTTTTTCTTTTGTTTCTACGCCTCTCCGTTCCTGGGATACGGCCCCTTCTTCCTTGTATATAAATCTAGTCTTGTTATTCAAGAGGGAGGGACCTTCAACTATTCTATGTGGGCGTGTTTTTGAGGAATACACCCTCTTGGCTAACAAGACCATCTAATATATAAAGCTCAGTGTGTGTGTGTGTGTATGTCCGATAAAGGAATCCGCAGCGTCGCATTTATGATCACGAAATTTTGCTCAGACGCCTCATGTGACCCAGGGAACGTCATAGACTATGTTTTGATGGGAAAATTTAACCCCGCGCATTACAGTTAATCTCCAAAATCCTGCTTCCATTAAACTGAATGGAGGTGGGAGCTATAGGCTATTAATAGCAACTGTCAGTGGTTGTTATAGGAACAAAATAAACTGTTAGTATAAGCTTATGTGTGAGGTAAAAAGATGGGGAGACGGATAGAGAGAGAGACAGAAAAAGACAGACATACGGGGAAAGAGACAGACGGGGAAAGAGACAGACGGGGAAAGAGACAGACTGGGAAAGAGACAGACGGGGAAAGAGACAGACTGGGAAAGAGACAGACTGGGAAAGAGACAGACGGGGAAAGAGACAGACGGGGAAAGAGACAGACGGGGAAAGAGACAGACGGGGAAAGAGACAGACGGGGAAAGAGACAGACGGGGAAAGAGACAGACGGGGAAAGAGACAGACGGGGAAAGAGACAGACGGGGAAAGAGACAGACGGGGAAAGAGACAGACGGGGAAAGAGACAGACGGGGAAAGAGACAGACCAAGACAGACGGGGAAAGAGACAGACGGGGAAAGAGACAGACGGGGAAAGAGACAGACCAAGACAGACGGGGAAAGAGACAGACGGGGAAAGAGACAGACCAAGACAGACGGGGAAAGAGACAGACCAAGACAGACGGGGAAAGAGACAGACCAAGACAGACGGGGAAATAGACAGACCAAGACAGACGGGGAAAGAGACAGACCAAGACAGACGGGGAAAGAGACAGACCAAGACAGACGGGGAAAGAGACAGACAAAGACACACAGACAGAAACTGAGAGAGACCGTTATTTACCCGGGCAACGACGGGTACTACAGCTAGTATTTATTTAAAGTAAAGAAGGGGCCATATCTCAGGAATGGAGAGGCTCAGGAACAAATGAAAAACAACGCCGGATTCAGGAGAACAGCGACATTTACACTCTATAACAAGATTACATAATTAAGATGGGATTTTAGTCCCCAGCTCCAGTGATTTGGATATTTCCATTAAATATTATCAAGGAGTGTCATACCTGTAGCAGCCACTTACTGTTTTTGTACCTTCTTTCAAGAGTCATGTTAGGCTGCTTTCACACCTCCGGTTTTTCCTGTGCGGCACAATCCGGCAATTTGCAGGAAAAACGCAACCGTTTTTTTTTTTCTGCCGGTTGCGTTTTTCCTGCATAGACTTTAATTAGTGCCGCATGAGCTTGCGTTCCGTCCGGTTTCTGCCGCATGCGGCAGATTTAGCCAATGCGGCGGCCGGATGGAACGTTGCCTGGCACGTTTTTTTGTGAGGCAAAAAAAACCGCATTGCGCCGCATCCAGCCGATGTGGCGCATTTTTCAATGCATGCCTATGGACGCCGGATGCGGCGCGATGCGGCAAAAACCGCATCCAGCCGCCGCATGCAGTTTTTGCCACTGCACAAGCTCAATAGCATGCTGCAAGCGGCAAAAACCGGACGGGCCGCATTTAAAAAACTTATGCAAAGGATGTGGTTTTTCGCCGCATCCGTTGCATAGGTTTTAGATCCGGACTGGCCGGCTCTGCACCTACCGGATGTGTGAAAGCAGCCTTATTTTTCTTTCATTATAACCCTATCAGCGCTTGTTTTGGGGGGGTTTTCCGGACAAGTTGCAATTTTCAATGACCCCTTTCATCTAATCATTTAATATACTGGAAAATATCCAAGTATCATGACTAATCGCTCTGTAATTGGACGTCTTGCTACCCTTTTAGATGAGACGGCCATTTTAGGCTTTTGTCACTCTTGACAGACAATACAAAGGCAAAAAGTTTGCAGCACCAATGGTACAAAAGGCTTGCATAGATGTGAAAAAACACACCATAAAGGAAGTCAGGGGCGCATGTCCAGTTCTAAGGATCCACTTGAAGCAAACATACTATCTCAAAATAGATGACAGCGTCCCAATGGGTGAAGGTATCAATCCATGTATAATAAATCTAGGTCATACAGCAGTGTTTCGACTACAAAGTCTTGAAAGACAGTCCTGTGGTATCCGGCTGTTGAAGGTCGCAATGCTTATCTGCTCCTTGACATTCTCCTCTTCTCTACTTGGGGTTAATCCCTTTCCCTTTAGGACCCTGCCTCACCTTTCAGCTACTAATCATCAGCACTTCCTTTGGTGTTCTTAAATACTCTCATTCTCCCTTGGTCTTTGCTGGTGATAGAGTTAAACACTTATATAGGTCTTGGATGCAAAAAGTTGTCTCGTATCCATCTGAAGAAACGTTGTTCCTTGCTATACTTCTCTCTGAGTCATCCTGGACATAAGTTGTTCATGTGCTTTCCCCTGTGTGTGCACCCTGTGTCTTCTTTAGAGCTCAGTGGGGTTGACTAAGCGCTCATCCCATCTGTTCCTTACCTAGGGCCCAATTCTAGCATCAGTGAGGGTCAGATATTCTGCTCAGCGCATAGGTGCGAACCTATCTAGGGTGGTCAGGGGAGCCAGTGGAAGGTTTGATCTGGGATCACCATCTCCCCCTTTCCTAGACCCTTCCCTGTCGCATTATGCGTGGTACTTTACCATAGCTAGCGTGACAGTCCTGACAAAGGGCAATATCTGATTGGAGTTTATATGTTCACCTGGAGTTTAGCTGCTTATAAAATTAACCCTATAATGTGTGTATTTCTACATCATGAGCCCTAGGGTGTAAATGAACAAAACAATGGAGTTTAATTCCTTGTAAAATCCCTGACCTCCGCTGATTCTTTCCCTGTTTTCCATGCCGTGGAATATGATCGTGCTTTATAAGCAACAAAAATTAGATAAAAAGTACAGGGTACTTTATTTCCATCACTTGCAGTACCTACTTTGACCACTATTATCCGCAATCGACATCATAGAAACCAATGCAATAGCGCTCCCTTGACTGTTACTGGTTTGAACTAAAGCGGTAGAACAGTGGCTCCCCCATTTTACTTAACTTAGCAATTTTAATACTAATATATACTGTTCTACATCTGAAAACTATGCCACAAGGAAATCCTGTTAGGATCCTCAAATTCCACTATGGTCCATGGCCTCCGACCCATAAAAAGGATCTTAAGGAAATTCATCCGAGCACAGAAGCCTTACAGATAAAACTCCACTTTATATCACAGTTTACCCGAAGCTAATGGCATATTTTATAAACTTTCCAGCACACCGCTTGCATATAAAGTCTTTATAGGTTTGCTGCAGGAGTCTCTGGCCATATAAGATGCCTATAGAGTGCAGGGATAGCGTGCCGCCATGCCAGCATAATCACGCTTTGGCGTAACACAGACACTCGTTTGGTTTGATGTGTCACCTCTGACTATACTTTTATAACATATCTTGTGAAGTCAAGGCCAGAAACTTTTTATAATGTCAATTTAGGAAAGCTGCAGTCTACATGTGGCCCTAAAAATGTGATCAAATAAAAGTCCCTGCTATACAGGGGGCCAAATAAGCGTTTACTGTAATTAATTTTGGAAGAAATTGTAAGATACCTTATAAAAATCACTGAGCTCCCTTAGTCCTGTATTCCATTTAGCTCTACATCCTTCTGTAACAGAGATATTCATATTTGTGGAGCGCACTATGTGAAATCTCTGCTTTTCAACCGAGTTGGGCAAGTCTGCTCTTCAGGTGGGTGCTTTCACCCCTCGAACCCAGATGCTGCCAATTACAGCTTGGTATCCTCTGAACCTGATAGACAATATGCCGAGTTGTGATTGGAACGGAGGCATAATAGTACCCAACCCTAGAGAAGATTGAACTACAAGCAGAGATTTCACATAGTGCGCTCAGAAGAAACAAATGTGAATATCTCTGCAGTGGAGTGACGCAACACAAAATGGAAAAAAGCAGCAGAATCGGGGATTGTGCATTTTTACATTGTATTTAAAAGGAACCTGTCACCAGATTTGAGGCCTATAAGTTGCGGCCACCACCAGTGAGCTCTTATATACAGCATTCTAACATTCTGTATATAAGAGCCCAGGCCGCTGTGTAGAACGTAAAATCATTTTATAATACTTACCTGAGGGGCGGTGCTGACTGGTCGGATGGGTGTCTCTGTTTTCTGGTACTGGCTCCTCCTCTTTCGGCCATCTTTGTCTTCCTTCTTTTAAGCCTGGATGCAGGACGTATCATTCGTCATCTACACAAGCAGACACTGGGGTCTTAAATCTTTATTTTTTATATAAAAAATAACACAGGTGCCCTTTGATCTTCCCTGAGCAGGGCAGATCAAAGTATTGTAGTGCGCCTGCGTGGCACGTCAATGTCGGGTAGTGTCAATAATGTAGGACGCATCATGCACCCAGGCTTTAGAAGAAGGAGGACAAAGATGGCTTAAAGAGGAGGCACCAGTACCATAGAACAGAGACACCCATCTGACCAGTCTGCATCACACCGGCCCTCGAGGTGAGTAATAGAAAAGTGATTTTTACGTTCTACATCTCGGCATTCTAGAACGCTGTATATAAAGCCTGCTTTACGTGTTACGATTTAGCATACGATATCGTATGCGATCGTAACCGCCCCCATCGTATGTGCGGCACGTTCAATTTGTTGAACGTGTCGCACAAACGAGTAACCCCGGTCACATGTACTTACCTTCCATACGACCTCGCTGTAGGCGGCGAACGTCCACTTCCTGGAGCGGGAGGGACGTTCGGCGTCACATCGACGTCACGCGGCAGCTGGCCAATAGAAGCGGAGGGGCGGAGATGAGCGGGACGTAAACATCCCGCCCACCTCCTTCCTTCCGCATTGTCGGCTGGAGCCGCGGGACGCAGGTAAGATCGATCTGTTCATCGTTCCCTGGGTGTCACACACTGCGATGTGTGCTACCCCGGGTACGATGACCAACCTGATGTTCAATTTCTAGGAAATGAACGACGTGCGTGCGATGAACGTTTTACCGTTCAATCGCAATCGCACGTAGCTGTTACATGCTACAATGTTACTTACGATGCCGGATGTACGTCACTTACGACGTGACCCCGCCGACACATCGTAAGATTTATTGTAGCATGTAAAGCGCCCTTAAGAGCCCACTCGTGGTGGCCACAGCTTATAGTCGCCAAATCAGGTGAAAAGGTTCCCTTCAATTTCGTTTTTGAGCAAGTAACAGGTCCTCTTTATAACTTGAGATTGGTAAATATTGGGATTATTTACAACTACCTTGATTCCCCGAAAATAAACCCTAGCAAGAATTTTTGGCCGTTTTGGAGTAAGGCTTAAAAATAAGCCCTACCCGGAAAATAAGCCCTAGTTGGTTCAATAATGAAGTGTCCGTGCAGTTAAAAAAGTTAAGAATACTGCAGGGCACTACATAATACAAAGCAGACACCCCCAAAAGAAAAAAAGACAGACCCCGTAATCACACTCACCAGACCTCGAATGGGCCGCTGTGGAACACGAGGACCTGCGGTGGAACGCATTGAGGACCTGTGGTGAAACACACACATCCAGTGATACCTGGGATGCAGTGGACTGCGAGGACCTGTGGTGAAACGCATCAATGCCTTCCATAGTTTCCCAGATCCTAGTGCCGGACGGAAGCAGTACGGTATCACCGGATGTTTGTGTGTTGAATGTTACTGCAATTTTATATGTTTGTGTGAATGCCGGCTGGAAGCACGGGAGGACCACTGTGGAGCACACAAGGACCTGCTGCGAGTGCTCGCTTGTGAATCACAGGAGGATCTGGGAAAGTCTGGTAAGTATGATTCTCCTGGGGGGTGTTTGCAGTTTTTGAGGGGTAAATTTACCTCCAACCCATGTTTCCCCGGATATAAGCCCTATCCTAAAAATAAGCCCTAGCGCTTTTTTCGAGGCAAAAAATAATATAAAAAATAAAATAAATAATATAAGACCGTGTCTTATTTTCTGGGAAATACTGTTTGTAATTTTACTATAGATGTACTGCACTGTACTGTATGCGCTTAGATGACGTATGTATGTACTCGCACAAGAGATTGCTATACAGTTGTGAGGTTTATCTTTACAGTGAGAATTAGTGCGTGCAGACGATGTAATTGATAATGTGGTATCGCTGCTGTAGAGCTGCTGTATTTGCTCTTACAGGTCTGTTCTGAATTAAAGTCTTAAACACATCTTTCAGGAAAGGCTTCTCTGGAAACTCCTGGTTGTGGCGAAAATTATTTTTTTGTGACTGTGACCCTTTTAACAAGGCAAGCCCTCGCTACACCCTGTAAGGCAAAATTTAGAAAGGAAAAATCCCGTGGTCCATCTTTCATAAAAAATCATGTCCATATTCCAGACAACCATCCGGCTGATGTTTTTCGGACTACGTCCTTTCGCAAAACTGTTTTCCATTTTTTTTTTTACACTCTTACCCCTTCTTGTAATATCATCTTATAATTAACACCATATAGTAATTTTGGCCAACACTTTGCAGTAATGTCCCCCATCCTGTTCCCCTTCCTGTAGTAAACTGCCTATCCTTATTCCCATCCTGTAGTAATGTACCCATCCTGAACTAATGTCCCCCATCCTGTTCCCCTTCTTGTAGTAATGTGTCCATCCTGTAGTAAATAATGTGCCCATCCTGGTACCCATTTTTAGTAATGGTTCCATCCTTGTCTTCATCCTTGTTCCCATCTTGTAGTAATGTGCCCATACAGATCCTCATCCTGTACTAATGTCCCCCATCCTGTTCCCCTTCTTGTAGTAATGGGCTCATCCTGTAGTAATGTGTCCATCCTGTTTCCCTTTTTGTAGTAATGGTTTCATCCTTGTCCCCATCCTGTAGAAATGTGCCTATCCTGTTCCCCTTCTTGTAGTAATGTGCACATCCTGTTCCCCTTCTTGTAGTAAGGTCCCCATCCTTCTCCCAATCGTTTAGTAATGTGCCCATCCTTGTTCTCATCCTTTAACAATGTGCCCATCCTGGTCCCCATCTTGTAGTAATGTGCCCATCCTTGTTCTCATCCTTTTAACAATGTGCCCATCCTGGTCCCCATCTTGTAGTAATGTGCCCATCCTTGTTCTCATCCTTTTAACAATGTGCCCATCCTGGTCCCCATCTTGTAGTAATGTGCCCATCCTTGTTCTCATCCTTTTAACAATGTGCCCATCCTGGTCCCCATCTTGTAGTAATGTGCCCATCCTGATCCTCATCCTGTACTAATGTCTGCCATCCTTTTCCCCTTCTTGTAGTAATGGTCTCATCCTTGTCCTCATCTTGTAGTAATGTGCCCATCATTGTCTCCATCCTGTAGTATTGTCCTCATGCTGGTCCCCTTCTTGTGGCAATGTCCCATCTTATAGTAGTCACACCTATTGTTCTGTTCTTCACATACACACACACACACACACACACACACACACACACACACACACACACAAAGATTTTTCTCACCTATCCTCCATTCATTCAGTGTCATCTTTTCTATTTCTTGCAGCCCATAGGCCTATGAACCCCTTGATGCCGCAGTCAGTGCTATATATATATATAAATAAAAATCTAGCCCGCAGACTGATTTTATTTGACCCGTGATGCCAGGCACCCATTATTCTGTATGGAAGGATATGTGGGACCCATTATTCTGTATGGAGGGCTATGTGGGGCCCATTATTCTGTATGGAGGGCTATGTGGGGCTATTATTCTGTATGGAGCACTATGTGGGGCTCATTATTCTGTATGGAGGGCAATGTGGGGTCCATTATTCTGTATGGAGCACTATGTGGGGCTCATTATTCTGTATGGAGGGCTGTGTGGGGCCAATTATTCTGTATGGAGTACTATGTGGGGCCCATTATACTGTATGGAGGGCTATATGGGGCCCATTATACTGTATGGAGGACTATGTGGGGCACATTATTCTGTATGGAGAGCTATGTGGGGCCCATTATTCTGTATGGAGGGCTATGGGGGGCCCATTATTCTGTATGGAGGGCTATGTGGGGCCCATTATTCTGTATGGAGGGCTATGTGGGGTCATTATTCTGTATGGAGGGCTATGTGGGGCCCATTATACTGTATGGAGGGCTATGTGGGGCCCATTATTCTGTATGGAGGGCTATGTGGGGCCCATTATTCTGTATGGAGGGCTATGTGGGGCCCATTATTCTGTATGGAGGACTATGTGGGGCCCATTATTCTGTATGGAGGACTATGTGGGGCCCATTATTCTGTATGGAGGGCTATGTGGGGCCCATTATTCTGTATGGAGGACTATGTGGGGTCCATTATTCTGTATGGAGGACTATGTGGGGCCCATTATTCTGTATGGAGGGCTGTGTGGGGCCCATTATTCTGTATGGAGGGCTATGTGGGGACCATTATTCTGTATGGAGGGCTCTGTGGGGACCATTATTCTGTATGGAGGGCTATGTGGGGCCCATTATTCTGTATGGAGGGCTATGTGGGGCCCATTATTCTGTATGGAGGGCTATGTGGGGACCATTATTCTGTATGGAGGGCTGTGTGGGGCCCATTATTCTGTATGGAGGGCTGTGTGGGGCCCATTATTCTGTATGGAGGGCTATGTGGGGCCCATTATTCTGTATGGAGGGCTATGTGGCGCCCATTATTCCGTATGGAAGGATATGTGGGACCCATTATTCTGTATGGAGGACTATGTGGAGCCCATTATTCTGTATGGAGGGCTATGTGTGCCTATTATTCTGTATGGAGGGCTATATGTGGCCCATTATTCTGTATGGAGGACTATGTGGGGCTATTATTCTGTATGGAGGGCTATGTGGCGCCCATTATTCTGTATGGAGGGCTATGTGGGGTCATTATTCTGTATGGAGGACTATGTGGGGTCATTATTCTGTATGGAGGGCTGTGTGGGGCCCATTATTCTGTATGGAGGGCTATGTGGGGACCATTATTCTGTATGGAGGGCTCTGTGGGGACCATTATTCTGTATGGAGGGCTATGTGGGGCCCATTATTCTGTATGGAGGGCTATGTGGGGACCATTATTCTGTATGGAGGGCTGTGTGGGGCCCATTATTCTGTATGGAGGGCTGTGTGGGGCCCATTATTCTGTATGGAGGGCTATGTGGCACCCATTATTCCGTATGGAAGGATAGGTGGGACCCATTATTCTGTATGGAGGACTATGTGGGGCCCATTATTCTGTATGGAGGGCTATGTGTGCCTATTATTCTGTATGGAGGACTATATGTGGCCCATTATTCTGTATGGAGGACTATGTGGGGCTATTATTCTGTATGGAGGGCTATGTGGCGCCCATTATTCTGTATGGAGGGCTATGTGGCGCCCATTATTCTGTATGGAGGACTATGTGTGCCACCTTATTCTGTATGGAGGGCTATGTGGGGTCATTATTCTGTATGGAGGGCTATGTGGGGCCCATTATTCTGTATGGAGGGCTATGTGGGGTCATTATTCTGTATGGAGGGCTATGTGGGGCCCATTATTCTGTATGGAGGACTATGTGGAGCCCATTATTCTGTATGGAGGGCTATGTGGGCCCATTATTCTGTATGGAGGGCTATGTGGCGCCCATTATTCTGTATGGAGGACTATGTGTGCCACCTTATTCTGTATGGAGGACTATGTGGGGCCCATTATTCTGTATGGAGGACTATGTGGGGTCATTATTCTGTATGGAGGACTATGTGGGGCCCATTATTCTGTACGGAGGACTATGTGCGGCACATTATTCTGTATTGAGAATACCAGGGTAAAAAAGTACATATTTATAGCAATTGACAGGTTGTCTTTAATTTGCTAGTTGCATGTTAAATTGCAATATTAATAAAGGTTTATTGCAGAGATCTCCTAACAGGCATATGGCATTGTTAATAATTCTGTAGTCTCTTGCAGTTTGGGCAAAACACAGCAGTAGCCTCTTCTGTCCATTTTTCTTTCTTTCTATCCCAGAGAGCTACATTGCAAAAATTGGCAGCCGAAAAAATGTATGCAGCAAACGAAATAATCCAGACGCTGAGTGTAACCCCAGGATATATGACAGGAGATGAGAGATAAAGAAAACTTTATTACTGTGTGATTATATCAAGTGTTGTGGGAAACTGTGCGCTCTGTAAAACTCAACAGCTCACAAAAAAAAATCACCCTCTGTCATTTCATTGGCGTTAACAACCTCTCTAAGGACAAAAGGGGGCTCCGGGGCGATCTGAAACCAGACGCCATTGTCTCCCGTGCGAAGCCCTCATACATTATGGCTGCAAGCGAGGTCATGTCCTGGGTACCAGAGTATTATTATTCCTATACCCTGTGGGGAGAAAACCAAGACTGTCGCTTTTTCTTGAAATTTCGGAGTTATAGAGGTTTTACAGTCACGATCGAGTGTAAGAAAAATGTGTTCTGTATAACTTTATTATTCTGATTAATATTCACAGGAGGTCATGCGGCAATGGGGTATATACCGTTATATAGGCCTCATTCTCCCCTGTTGTTATAATGGCATTATTTCACTAAGAAATGGCATTACTGACACCGTTCATACATGTCTAAAAGCATTAAATGTTTAAAAAAAAGTTATACCCTTTTTTTTTTTTTTCTCACGCTGTTTGGGATCCATTGCCCTCTCAAATTTTGTTGACTAAACTATCTAAAAGTTAAAATTGCTTTTGGTGCATCTAAAAGTCAACTAGGTGTGTGCTCCGTAACTTGCCATCTATTTTTTTTTTTTTTTTTTTTATTGGGTGCTTCCTCTTTACCAGCGTTCGATCAGTACTATAGGTGCTGTAGTTTCTTTTCTCTCACTTCCCAGCATGCATTGCAGCTGCCATAATGCAATGGCTTGCCTGCTGTGACCAAATATGCCATCTATCTGTTATACCTGTGTGAGCTTGTTAGACGAGAGAATAGAACCTAAAAGACAATAACTCATTCTAATGTCCGGTAGAGAGGCTAAAGGCCGCTTTACACGCTGCGATCTCGCTAGCGTGCGTACCCGCCCCCATCGTTTGTGCGTCACGGGAAAATCGCTGCCCGTGGCGCACAAAATTGCGCGGACCCATCACACTACTTACCTGCCTAGCGACGTCGCTGTAACCGGCGAACAGCCTCCTTTCTAAGGGGGCGGTTCGTTTGGCGTCACAGTGACGTCACTAAGCGGCCAGCCAATAGAAGCGGAGGGGCGGAGATGAGCGGGACGTAACATCCCGCCCACCTCCTTCCTTCCTCATTGCCGGTGGACGCAGGTAAGGAGATGTTTCTTGTTCCTGCGGTGTCATAAAGAGCAATGTGTGCTGCCGAAGGAACGACAAACTACATCATACCTGCAGCAACAACGATAATTGAGAATAGGGGGGCATGTCACCGATTAGCGATTTTGAACGTTTTTGCGACGACTCAAAATCGCTCATAGGTGTCACACGCAACGACATCGCTAACGCGGCCAGATGTGCGTCACAAATTCCGTGACCCTAACGACATTGCTTTAGCTGTGTTGTAGCGCGTAAAGCGGCCTTTAGTCCCACTCGCACAAAAAGTACACAAAGACCCATCCATTAGAAAGGAAAAAATAATAATAAAATATTGTATAATTGTCACAGGGTTGTCATAGGTGACAGTCATGTGGTTTCTGGCCATAGAAGGTCACAGCGTTTGGCTGTGTAAAATACTCCCTGACTTTCAATTGTTGCTGCTGTCTGTATTCATTGGTATAGGTAGCTTTCCTGCTGGAGTCGTCTCTTCCCTTTTGGACCCAGCAGTAGCTCGCCTTCCACCCAGCTGCTGATCATCAGTATTCTCTTGGTGCTTATATACTACCTTCTTCCATGGACTGGTGCTGGTGATATTTTTCAGTTCATTCAAGCCTTGGGTGAAAGCAGGTGGCTTGTACTCTTGTGGTATCGTTGCTCAAACCTTTGCTGAATTTCTATTGGTGTTCTCTGCAGATAAGTAGTTCATACATTTTCCCCCTGTGTCCTCCTCGTGTCTTCTATAGTGTTTTGTGGGGTTGATGAAGAGCTCATCCCACCTGCTCCCTATTTAGGGTCCAGCACTAGGGATATCTAGGGTCGGGTATCCGGCTTGGAGCATGGGTGTGGAACTTATCAAGGGTGATGAGGGACCCCAGGGACCAGCAGTAGGTTTGGTCAGGGGTCACCATCTTCCTTTTCCCTAGATACAGGGTTTCCCTTCCTTTCCCTTTCGCTTGGTGCTTCCCCATACCTGGTGAGACAATAAAATTATTTATACTGTATATCTGTAAAATATACGTCCATCCATACTTTCATCTCAAACAAGAAGAAGGCTGATCAGAGATGCAGCCGAGAGGCCCATGATCACTCTAGATGAACTGCAGAGATCTACAGCTGAGGTGGGAGAGTCTGTCCATAGGACAACAATCAGTCATACACTGCACAAATCTGGCCTTTATGGAAGAGTGGCAAGAAGAAAGCCATTTCTCAAAGATATCCATAAAAAGTGTCGTTTAAAGTTTGCCACAAGCCACCTGGGAGACACCAAACATGTGGAAGAAGGTGCTCTGGTCAGATGAAACCAAAATCATACTATTTGGGCACAATGCCAAACGATATGTTTGGCGTAAAAGCAACACAGCTCATCACCATGAACACACCATCCCCACTGTCAAACATGGTGGTGGCAACATTATCGTTTGGGCCTGCTTTTCTTCAGCAGGGACAGGGAAGATGGTTAAAATTGATGAGAAGATCGATGCAGCCAAGTACAGGACCATTCTTGAAGAAAACCTGTTGGAGTCTGCAAAAGACCTGAGACTGGGACGGAGATTTGTCTTTCACAAACGCTCTCCATCCAACCTCACTCCGCTCCAGCTGTTTGCAAAGGAAGAATGGGCAAGAATTTCAGTCTCTCGATGTGCAAAACTGATAGAGACATACTCCAAGCGACTTGCAGCTGTAATTGCAGCAAAAGGTGGCGCTACAAAGTCTTAACTTAAAGGGGATGAATAATATTGTATGCTCCACTTTTCAGTTTGTTTTTTTTATAAAAGTTAAGCAATACATTTTGTTCAGCTTCACAACTGTGTTCACTTGTTGATTCTTCACCATAAAATTGAAATTTTTTATCTTTATGTTTGATGCCTGAAATGTGGGAAAAGGTTGAAAAATTCAAAGGGGCCGAATACTTTCGCAAGGCACTATATCTGCAAGATGACTTTGGGAGAACGACAGCAACAAACAGCAACATGCTTCCACAGGACATTTCAATGTAACTACTTGTAATCTGGACAGCATAGGAGTAAACTCTATCACTGGCAACAAACCAAGGGGAAATGCAGGTATATATACACATGGGGAGTGGGGATAATGATTTGCAGCTGAACTGCCAAGATATCCGCAGGGTCCAAAATGGAAAGAGTTAGTGAGGTGGTTCACTACTCTGCAAGTCGCCACATATCTGTACAACTGACAGGGAAGGCTTTTTCTAAATACCTTGTTCAGTCAATACTGCCCGTAAGTGGCGCTATTGCGGTCTGCTCATCCTCATGAAGTGACCCTCGGGGCTTCGTGACCTCAGGGATCCGGTGATGTCACGTCAACTTCTAGTTGACCTGACATCACCGCGGCTGACCCCAGTCTCCCTGAGTGACTGGGCTGTGGTTGACGTTTCATCGCTCCTGCTTGTGGCGCTCTACAGTGAAGGAGAGCACGCTCGACATGCTGCACTGTGACGGTGGGCTGTGATTAGTGAAACGCCACCCACAGCCCAGTCACTCAGAAAGACTAGGGCCAGCCGTGGTGATGTCAGGTCAACTGGAAGTTGACCTGACATCACTGGATCTCAGAGAGCACGGGGATCACACGATGGGGATGAGTGGACCGCGATAGCGCCACTCACAGGCAGAATTGGCTGAACAAGGTATTTGAGAAGAGCCTTCCCTATCAGTTTTACAGAGATGTGGCCACTATTGCAGAATAGTGAACCTTACAGAGAAGATACGTAGGACTCCGTTCACACCAAGGAAGAAAGAAATGGAAACCAAGAAGCAGTTTGTACAGCCAAACGTGGCAATCTTCTGCAGCCGTACACCACAGGGTTGTTTGTCAAGTGTGACAAATAAAGTTGTAAGTAGGAAGGGAGTACCAAATATGTTTGAAATAATATTCCCTACCTATTTCCACCACAGGTAGACAGTGGGACATGTCCACCATATATGTAGAGAGAAGTCGATGAAGTTACAACCCCTAACATGATATGGGGAGAAAGAGCAATAAATATGGTGACATTTCCAGGGCACTAGATAAGTCCTGTGAAGGCCTTTATTAGTCTTGGTGACTTCCCGTTGAGCAGTGGTAGTGCCATCTGCAGCTGTGTAATGCTTCATTTTACCAGCGAGGAAAACCAGTTACTTTCTATGAAGGAGGACTGAGCTCCGCTGACATCATGAGATCATTAGAGGTCCCATCAATTTCTGTATTCTGTTTTTTTTTTTTTTTTGTTTTATTATTTTCTGGTTGCACATTTCGTGGATGGTTTTGTGTTTGTAATTATACTTTAACCTTTGGGATAAGTTTGCCAAGGAATGGTTTCCTAGACTATAATCACTACTTGTTATAAAAACCAAATGTAATCATGTAATACACAGTATATAAGAAAAGTGTGGGGATTTTTTTATTTTACTACAGGGGCTGTCCGACAGTAAAATATTTTTCTTTTAGGAACGCATTTCGCCTTCCAGGACCCTCTCAGTTCCAGTGCCGGCCTCTCCAGAACTCTGCCTATATGCCCCTCTCGGAAGTCACATAATATATATATAAATATATATATATATATATATTATATATATATATATATATATATATATATATATATATATATATATATATATATATATATATATATATATATATATATATATATATATATATATATATATATATATATATATATATATATATATATATATATATATATATATATTTTATATATATATATATATATATTATATATATATATATATATTATATATATATTATATATATATAATATATATATATATATTTTATATATATATATTATATATATATATATATATATATATATATATATATATATATATATATATATATATATATATATATATAAAACCCAAAGAAATAGAGTCTTTAAATTTGCCAGATATGAAAGACACTCAAACAAGCCATATTTATAAATGTATGAAACATTTTATTTATATAATGCTGTGGATGTGTCAATAAATAAATTATGGTGATTTAGAAAAAGGACCAAAGGGATTGGGTGCTGAAAGGGAGAAAACCCCACGTGTCCCGGATGAAATTAAGAGAGAAAAATCTCCCAGGGATCCAAAAGCCCCCTCCCAGGGTAACAAGTAACCACAGAGAGGATAACAGCCCAGGGATATAGTAAGACCTGAAAAGTAAATAGCCTAAATAAAGCCCAAGGGCGCTGCACCTACCAGGGTGATGGATCACAGAAGGCCGGGGTAGCACGTGGGGACCGACGTCCCAACACGTATTTCGCAGATATACTTCGTCGGGGGACAGGTAAAAATGTAGTGAAGAGTATGGACCTTATAAAGGGCACCAAGCCCCATTACAACGCCCCCTCATCATTGCGTACCGGTTGGTGGCACGCCAGGCCGCGCCGCGGTGAAGCGTCAGCAGCGGATGCCGGATGGAAGAAAACTTCCTGTGACGTCACAAACACTTCTGGTCTCCGCTGCCAAGGACGCCACCGCGGTTGCGCTAGAGGGCGGACACCTAAGCCGACGCATGACGCAGCCAAGGGGTGAGTACCCCCACTATGCATGACGCATGGCCAGAGGAGGCACACCTCCAATCAGCACGTCACACAACAGGGGGCGGACGCCTCCAACAAGCGCGCCACAGAACCAAGAGGTAAATGCCTCAAAATAGCGCATCAGGTGGCCGATCTCAAGCCGGAGGGGGGGCTACTTCCCCCCCACACCACGGGTAAGTGACAGTGGTCCCGTATAGGCACGAGAGCCTATCGCAAACCATCAAGGGCACTATTCAAACCGGGATGTCAAAGACCACAGCATATAGGAGGCAGAGAAAAGAATAAAGAGAGGAGAAAGGAGATGGAAAACATAAAAAGTCAGAGCAAGAATATAATGCAAGCATGTAAAAAGTCCTTAGAGACCATGTAATCCATAACAAGATACAGCAAAAAATACATACAGTTATATGACTGTCACAGATCTAACTAAAAAGGAGATATAAAGAATGCTTTTATGTAAATCCGATGAAGTGGACATCATATTCAAAGCTTGTTTGCTGAAGTAGACTTCCATCTCCTTCTACCGTATGTCCACTAATATGCAGGTGAAGAGGGAGAAAAGGCCACGAGGATGAGGGCTGGAGGTAACGGGGATGGATATATATACTAAAGGAAAAAGGAACCACTGTTAAAATCAAGAACCAGAATACACTGAACGGACCACAAGAAACACACATAAAACATCGGAACACTAAACAGGCGCAGTTGCCCCCGTGCAGTATCCAACTGCTAAAAGGGCAGATGCGCCGAGTATCAATGTGTATAAGAATATGTATAAAACAGGGGACCCTCCAAAGGGCCAATCATAAGAAAAAAAAAAAAAAAAATATATATATATATATATATATAAGTATATAACTAGTTTTTAAAAACCACTGTACTTAAAAAAAAAAATGTTTGTCGCTATTTTCTGGGACTTGTAACTTTTATTTTTATGGCGATGGAGCTGTCGGAGTAAAGCTAGGTGTTCTTTGCATACCAAGCTAATGTTTTTAATTAATACTTTTTTGGGGGAATTTGTACAACATTTTTATCACTTTTTATTGCATTTTTGGGAGGGAAGTTCAGCCTCCCACAAAAAAATGGCAATTTAAATCTCTTCCTTTTTGTCTTTTATTGCAATTTTTAGTTAATTATTATTATTTCATTTTTAATTATTATATATTTTGTTAGCCCAGACTTTTACAGACGTGACCTAGTTTTCAATCATTTAGTATAATAAAGTTTGCAAATAGACACAATATTATACAAAATCAGTACAAATTTTAAATGTTTTTAAATTCACTTCATGCACTGTGTGCCCTGTATTTATTAATAAAATTTGTACTGATTTTGTATAATATTGTGTCTATTTGCAAACTTTATTATACTAAATGATTGAAAACTAGAGGTCACATATAGGTCTATAATTGCATTTGGGGACCCTGGTGGATATGATAACTTCTTTGAATACATTATGGATCTAAGGATTCAATTTTTGTTCTAACTATGTTTACAGACATGGTAATGCAAAATATGATTTCAAATTTAACATTTCTTTATTTTTTAATAGAAAAGAAGGGATGAGATATATATATATATATATATATATATATATATATATATATATATATATATATATATATATATATATATATATATATATATTCCTTTATATTTTTACTTTTTTATTTTTGTTTTATGTTTTAGTCCCATTAGAGGATTAGATAGTTCGATCTCTCATACTATGTACTGTGATGCTAGAGTGTTGTAGTAACTGATGTTCTTCAATGAAGCCCAGCCAGAGGCTATCCTTCATAGGAGGACTAAGAGGGCAGCCATTGGAGCTGTTAGCAGAGCCCTGACAGTCGTGCTAAACTCATCGGCTTTCTGCAATTAACAAACAAGCCATTTAAATGCCTTTGTCGGTAACTGATGATTTTGTGTGAAGCTCAGCCAGAGGCTGGCCTTCATAGGAGGACCAAGATAGCAGCTATTGGAGCTGTTAGCAGGCCCATGACAGTCTTAGTCACTCATCGAATTTCTGCAGTCAGCAAACATGACATTTAAATGCCTCTAGCAGTAACTGATGTTCTTCTGTGAAGCTCAGCCAGAGGCTGGCCTTCTAAGGAGGACTAAGATATTATTATTTTTTATTATTATTATTATTTTATTATTATTATTTATTTATAGAGCACCATTAATTCCATGGTGCTGTACATGAGAAGGGGGTTACATACAGAGTACAGATGTACAATAGACAGACTAGTACAGAGGGAAGAGGACCCTGCCCTTGCAGGCTTACATTCTATAGTATTTTGGGGAGGAGACAGCAGGTGGGTGTAGGTTGGGCGGCAGCCCTGCACAGTGGTGAGACTGCAGCTCCGCACGGTGGTGAGGCGGCAGCTCCGCACGGTGGTGAGGCGGCAGCTCCGCACGGTGGTGAGGCGGCAGCTCCGCACGTGGTGAGGCGGCAGCTCCGCACGGTGGTGAGGCGACAGCTCCGCACGGTGGTGAGGTGGCAGCTCCGCATGGTGGTGAGGCGGCAGCTCCGCACGGTGGTGAGGCGGCAGCTCCGCACGGTGGTGAGGTGGCAGCGTCATTGAAGATTGTAGGCATTGGAACTGTTAGCAGACCCCTGACAGTCATGGTAACTCATCGGCTTTCTGCGATCGGTAAACAAGCCATTTTAAATGCCTCTGTCAGTAACTGATGTTATTCTATGAAGCCCAGCCAGAGGCTGTCCTTCATAGGAAGACCAAGATAGCAGACATTGTAGCTGTTAGCAGGCCCCTGACAGTCATGATAACTCATCGGTTTTCTATGATCGGCAAACAAAATATTTAAATGCCTCTGTCAATAACTGATGTTTTTCTGGGAAACTCAGTCAGAAGCTGGCCTTCATAGGAGGGCCATAATAGCAGCCATTGGAGCTGTTAGCAGACCCCTGACAGTCATGGTAACTCATCGGCTTTCTGCGATTGGCAAACAAGTTTAAATTCCGCTAGCAGTAGATAACAGCAGCATTTTACTGGTTAAACAGCAATGAATCATAGTTGCCTCTGGTCGCTGCTATTACAAGCGGATATCGGCTGTGTAAAATAGTCAGGCTTAGCTCCTGAGCCCACTCCATATACCTGCATGCAGCCTGCTGTAAAAATGTACATTATCCACTACGTGGAGAACCCCTTCTCATTCCCCATTTTCGCCCCCATAATAATTACAAGGCCTATACTCGCCTCCGCGCAGTTCCAGCGATGTTGGAACTCGTGTTCTCAGGGTTTATGTGATACTAGCTGTACTACCCGGCTTCGCCAGGGTTGATAACTGCTGTTAACAAAATAGTCTATCTCTGTCACTTTCCCTGTCTGTCTCTTTCCCTGTCTGTCTTTCCCTCTCTTTCCCTCTCTTTCATTGTCTGTCTCTTTCCCTCTCTTTCCCTCTCTTTCATTGTCTGTCTCTTTCCCTCTCTTTCCGTCTGTCTCTTTCCCTGTGTCTGTCTCTTTGTCTGTCTCTTACCCTGTCTCTTTCCCTTTCTTTCCCTGTCTGTTTCTCTGTGTCTGTCTCTGTCTCTTTGTCTGTGTCTGTCTCTTTACCTGTCTGTGTCTGTCTCTTAACCTGTCTCTCTCTTTCCCTGTCGGTCTCTTTCCCTGTCAGTCTGTCTCTTACCCTGTCTGTGTCTGCCTCTTTCCCTGTCTGTGTCTGTCTCTTTCCCTGGCTGCATTGTGACACGCCAACATTCCATATAAGGGCGTGGCTGCGCATTCTTCTGAAGTTCTGGCTGCACTGTGGCTCCCAGCTCCATTCGCTTTAATGGAGGCAGGTTTTTTGGTGAATAAATGTAAAGTGCGGGGTTAAAATTTCCCCTCAAAACATAGCGTATGACGCTCTTGGGGTCCAGAAGTGTGAATGTGCAAAATTTTGTGGCTGTAGCTGCGGCGGTGCGGATGCCAATCCCGGACGTACACACATACATACACACATTCAGCCTTATATATTAGATTGTTATGACACGTGAGCCCCGCGACCAATCAGTGCTGTCTTCCTTCTCCCCACCTTTTGGCGGTTAAGTAATTAACCTGAAGTGAGTGGCAGCCACAGTGCTCATTTCCTTGTATGAAGGAAGGAAGCTGATTGGTCACGGGACTGGCATGTCGTAACAATGTCAAGTCAGCCTCGGGAATGTGAGCTCTGGCAAAGCTGGAACCGTGCTGCATCAGAGGGGAGTATAGACTTTGTTGTTTTTATAGGGAGCACATGGGGAATGAGAAGGGGTTGTCCACGTACTGGACTAAAGGGACAGAGCCTTGTAAAATGGAGCTGTAAAGTCAAACTAAAATTTCCATTTGCAGAAAGCTGTTTCTGACTTTTTGACACTCAGTAGTGCACAGCAAGACACTGATTTGTTGATTGAGAAGCCTGCGACTAAGGGTCTAAAGGTGAACAGTTTCTTCTTAGACAGGACCTTTTGCTAGATTTTTTTTTTAGTTTCAACTGAGCACCTCCTTCAATTGCCACTGCTCCACTGATTCTGAAAGTTTTTTTTTTTTCTGTGCCCCTCCTTTCCTAAGCTATGCCCCCTCTGAAATTAAGATGTAAATTTTTCCTTCAACCAACTGGGCGTGTACCAAAGAACTTTCCTGTGAGCATGGCCTTGTTTTTATTGGTCAGCGCCAGAGGAAAAATAACAAACGCCCACTGAGAAGTTTTGTTGTACACGCCCGGTTGGTTGAAGGTTAAATTTGCATCTCGATTTCCAGGGGGCAAAACCTTCGAATGGAGGGGAAGAGATGAAAAAGAAAAACTGTTCAAGAATCAGTCTAACAGTGGCACTTGGAGGAGGTACAAATTGGAAAGGACGTCTTTAAGGAGACTAAAGCGGGCTTTACACGCTGCGACATCGCTAATGCGGAGTCGTTGGGGTCACGGAATTCGTGACGCACATCCGGCCGCATTAGCGATGCCGTTGCGTGTGACACCGATAAGCGATTTTGCATCGTTGCAAAAACGTGCAAAATCGCTAATCGGCGACATGGGGGTCCATTCTCAAATCTCGTTACTGCAGCAGTAACGAGGTTGTTCCTCGTTCCTGCGGCAGCACACATCGCTGCGTGTGACGCCGCAGGAACGAGGAAGCTCCCCTTACCTGCCTCCCGGCCGCTATGAGGAAGGAAGGAGGTGGGCGGGATGTTACGTCCCGCTCAGCTCCGCCCCTCCGCTGCTATTGGGCGGCGGTTCAATGACGTCGCTGTGACGCCGCACGGACCGCCCCCTTAGAAAGGAGGCGGTTCGCCCGTCACAGCGACGTCGCCGGACAGGTATGTATGTGTGATGGCTGTTGTGCTACACGGGCAGCGATTTGCCCGTGTCGCGCAACAGATGGGGGCGGGTACCCACACTAGCGATATCGGGACCGATATCACAGTGTGTAAAGTAGCCTTAAGGGGCACTTTGCACACTGTGACATCGCAGGCCGATGCTGCGATGCCGAGTGCGATAGTGCCCGCCCCCGTCGCAGCAGCGATATGTGGTGATAGCTGGCGTAGCGAAAATTATCGCTACGCCAGCTTCACACACACACTCACCTGCCCTGCGACGTCCCTGTGGCCGGCGACCCGCCTCCTTGTTAAGGGGGCGGGTCGTGCGGCGTCACTGCGACGTCACACGGCAGGCGGCCAATCGGAGCGGAGGGGCGGAGATGAGCAGGATGTAAACATCCTGCCCATCTCCTTCCTTCCGCATATCCTACGGAAGCCGCAGTGACGCCGGTAGGAGATGTTCCTCGCTCCTGCGGCTTCACACACAGCGATGTGTGCTGCCGCAGGAGCGAGGAACAACATCGGACCATCGCGTCGGCGTAATTATGAATTACGCCGACGCTGCACCGATGATACGATTACGACGCTTTTGCGCTCGTTAATCGTATCATCCAGGCTTTACACACTGCGATGTCGCATGCGATGCCGGATGTGCGTCACTTTCAATTTGACCCCACCGACATCGCACCTGCGATGTCGCAGTGTGCAAAGCCCGCCTAAGGCTAGGTTCACATTTCCGTTGTTTTGCATCAGTCACATGCATTGCTTGACGCATGTGACTGATGCGTTGTACAACGGATGACAAAGAACAGAATTCATTGTCGGACTCCGTTGTGTGTGAAGGCGGAGTGTGGGGGGTGGAGCCGAGCGGGGCCATGGCGCTGAGGACGTCAGTGCCGCGGTCTGCATGGCTGGGGACAGGTGAGTGTGTGTGTGTGTGTGCACATGCGGAGTGCGGTAGGGGGCGGAGCTGAGCGGGGAAGTGTCGGCTTCCCTGCACACGTAGCCAGGGTAAATATCGGGTAACTAAGCAAAGCACTTTGCTTGGTTACCCGATATTTACCTTGGTTACCAGCGTACACCGCTTAGCGCTGGCTCCTTGCACACGTAACCAGGGTAAATATCGGGTAACTAGGCAAAGCGCATTGCTTAGTAACCCAATGTGTATCCTGGTTACGGGTGCAGGGAGCCAGAGAGAGCATGCGCAGCGAAAGCCTACGGATTGCGCTGCTCAAAAAACGTTACATGCTGCGTTTCTTCCGCCCGGCGGTCAGTCGGGCGGAGGATGCAACACAGCCTCATCAGTCACAATCCGCCGTTCATACAAGTCTATGGGAACAACGGAATCCGCTAAACGGATTCCATTGTTTACCAGAGCAGCGGATTGTGACTGATACAATTTAACGGAAGTGTGAACCTAGCCTAAGCAGCTGGTGTAGGTACCATCGGTCCCCCCATGTGCCTTTTAAGAATACTAGTGTCTTCTTATGTGACAGATGGTCTTTGAGGCCTTCTCCTGTACCAGGACCTGAGTACATCCGCCACCTCTGCACCCTCTATAGCTTTTGCCCCATTTCTTACAGTATAAAGCCGGCCTGGTGCGTTTCTCACAGCTCCCGTCCTATATTCTTTCGAGGGTTTGGCGAGGCTGGGATTCCACATGTTTGAACCCAGGGTTATACATCTCTGCTGTGAACTCCTAAGTTTACATATAGAGGAAAATGTCACATTCCATTCACACTCCGAGCTCCTTCCACTTCCTTCCGATGGCTTATTTTAGAGTCCAGTGAGTTTTTCTCACGTCCTGAGGAGAAAGATGTTTTCTCCGCAGCTGATAACTGCGGAATGACTTCCAGGGTTGGATTCACTCATGGTGGATTCTTGCACCACGAATTTGTCCACGATTAATCTGCGTCAAAATCTGTGCTTGATTCTGCAGCGGTACTACTGTGCATTTTGCTCCTGAATTGCCATTGAATAATGTTAATTGTTGACGCGGGGGGAATGGGGGGAACTATTTGACAAATATATTATTTTGGAAAATTATAGTTGAGGGACCATGATAGCTTTTTGTGTTTTATGAATGGAGCCCAGGAACCGTTTTGATGTTATACATAACTATACAACTTTTCATTGTTTATATAGTACATATAGTATAGGTATTATACTGTATGTATAATATGTACTATAATATATACTGGAGCAGTGCATGGCAGCATTAGTGCGATATATTATGGTATATTATTTGAGTAATGTATGCAATTATCTAGACATGGTATAATGGTATTGTATGAGCACTGTATGGCGGTATTTGTCATATAATCTGAGCAGTACTGTACATAATTGTATATTTTTCAAGTATGATCATGGTATGATGGTATTATCCGCGAGGGAAAGGAGGCAACAGCACACGTGGACGACCGGGGGTGCGGGGGAGGACGCGACTCTGCCAGGCCAGTGAGTAAGTTGGCGTCCCTTCAAGGACACCGGAGCTACAACGGTATTAATATTTTTAGCATTATTTGTGCATGTTAGGGTGGTATTATGACGCGCCCCAGGGCTATGGCGTACTCTGTCCCGGGCGGTGTATCGCTGGGACATGTCACTGGTTGGTCGTTGCCCGGTTCCGTGACCCTGGGGTCGCTTTAAAAGGGGTTATTTACATGGGAGATGCAATGAAAGTTTTGTTGTGACGTCTCTTGCTGGTGCGGCTATTTAAGTGGAGCCGCCGCTGCACAGTCTCTCACCGCTGGGGTTGATGTTAGTGGCAGCCTGGATATTGGGCCCTCCGCAAGCAGGGCCAGGCCCCAGGGGATAGATGATGTTGTTGGGCGCGGAAAGAAGGTAGGCCACACAAGGGATTGCAGTGTAACTGGTTTCTTTACTCACAGCGTTGTTATGGCTGGCAACCCGATGAAGGCTGGTCCTCACCACTGGTCCCTTTAGTCCCAGTGCCGGTGTGAAGACCTAGTGGCTGTCTTCCCCTGCACCTATCTCTGGTTGGTGGGTCCCCGTGGCTTGGAGCGTCTGGGGGTGCCCTCCTGGTAGTCTGTCAGTCTTAGTCCGTATGACAGGTAGCTTGAACCCTGTGGGGTCGGTTTTACTGGTCTTGTTCCCCGGTTCTCCCGTTGCTACTGTGTCTAGAACGTGAAGGTCAGTGAGGTCCTGGATGGTCCCCTCACTGTGCAGATTTATCAGGTCTGCCTGGAGCGTTTGCCTGACCTAGGGCTCTGTACCCTGTCGGTGCTATGGTTCCGGGAGTACTCACGCCTTGGCCCTCAGGTCTCCATTACACTCTCCTTTCAGTACGGTTACGTCCGTCTTCTCTCACTTCCACTTACTGACTATCTGACCCCTCCTCCCTGCTTGTCGTCTAGTGGACTGGATCGGCCCCCAGCCTTAGGTAGCCATCCGCTGGGTCCAACCCTAATCTGTCACCAGTCTTTGGAAATGGGGAAAAACAGGGATTAAATTGAATGTGTTGCTTTTACCGGCACTGGTCTTCTAGGTCCCATAGGGTAGTCTGCAGTTCCCTGTAGCTCCTGATGACTTCAGGGATGCTACAATTATTTAAGTACTACATGGCAGTATTTTCTTATATTTTGACAGAATTATTTGAACTGTGAAAGACAGTATAGAATAATTTGGGTATGTTAGTATGGTATAAAATGAGCAGTGTATTGTGGCATTAATTAAGCTCATTATGACATTATTCGGGGAGTAAATCCTTTTTTGATTGTGTTATTTACCATTATTTATGGTATTAGTATAATAGCATTATTCAGCATAGTATAGCGGCCTCATTTTTTCATTGTGTGTCAATATTATTTAAGAAATATACAATTATTGTATGTCAAAAGTGTGTTTGAATATTAGTGTTTGGATAGTTTATAGCACTGTTATATACTGGTAATGGTATTTGAGAAGTGAAGAATGCCTAATTATTTGGACAATGGCAGCACAATTGGGGTTCAGAAGGAACTGTCTCACCAGGGCCGATGCCGCTGTCATTGATTGAGCTGCTGAACCAATCTGTCCTCATTGTGGCAGCCAGGGTAGTATTGCTGTCCAGCTGCTACACCGATGCTACTTCCTTGTGCCAGCCATTGCACTGGTTACCATTCAACTACAGATTACAATGGTCCTCACTCTTTTTCTGTAACTATTGATCTGTGTGTTGCTTTTATTGTGTTTATTTCTTGTACAGTGCTGCTGAATATGTTGGCGTTATATAACTAAAATTATTATTATTAAGCAATTGTATCCATTGGTTACCTTTTGTAAATGGCCATACATTTGGTTAAAGGAAATTACCGGTTACAGCGACCTGACATGCGTGATGCCAGTGTAGCGCCTCTGAGACCATCAGGGTGCTACAAGGTTCTGCATCCCCACCAGGATGCAGGACCTACCCCCTTAGGGACCCAGAACCCCAGTGCCGGTAACACCAAAAACCCAGGTAATTTCAGTTTTCCCCAACAATCCCCCATACAATGGTACTTAGCTAGGGTGGGACCCATGGATGGCCGCCTAGAGGTGGAGCTACTCCAGTCCACTAGTTGACCAGGTGGGAGGGGCAGACTGTGGACAGTAGTCTGGAAGACAGGAAGTCAGTAGGCGCTTGAGTAGTGACAGCAGAGGTGTAAAGGTGGAAGTGAAGTGACTCCCTAACTCGGGCTGACGGTGACCTGGTACCCAGGAGAGGTAGTTGCCGGTGGAGTACTCCCGGAACTATGCACCGACGGGGGACAGGACCCTAGGACAGGAAAGAGCTTCAAGCTGACCTCTTAACATCTGAATAACAAGGTGACTATCAAGGACCTCGCTGACCCTAAAGAATCCGAAGACTCAGTAGCAAAGGGAGAACCGGGAAGAGGGCCAGAGACTCCAACCCCGCAGGGTTCACGCTACCGTCAGGACGACAGAAGTGGACCAACCACAGACCAGGGACCCCCAGTGTTCCATACCACGGTAACCCACTTACCAGAGACAGGTGCAGGGGAAGAAGGTACCAGAGAACCAGAATGGCACTGGGACGACGGGGACCTGGAGGTGAAACCAGTTAACATCAAAATGAGTAAACCAGTTGCACTGAATACCTGTCTGGACTCCTTCCGACGCCCACCACGCCATACTCCCGCTGGGGCAATACCCTACTTGTGGAGGGACTACCATACTAGCTGCCAATACCATCAGCCCCAGTAGAGACGTTGTGCAGCGGCGGCTCCCTACATTTAGCCGCAACACCGCAAGTGACGTCACGTATAAACATTATTCACCAATCCCCTGTAAATATCCCATTACAAAAAGGGCCCATGGCACGGAACCGGGTAACGGCCACCATCGTGACATTCCCAATAGAGACTCTGCCCAGAACCGAGTACCCCATATCCCTGTGTGCTACACCAGCAACATAGAATATATCACAGCTTTCATATTCTGGGAAATAAAGCCGTGACCTGAAACAACTTTTCTTTTCTCACACATCTCTGAATTTTGGGGCTCGTCTGTGTAAATCTTCACGGCATCGACTATGATACTTGCACCACTTATTACAAATTGGAGACATTTTATTACTGCGCCAATTATCCGTGGCCGAGACATCCTCCGTCTCCACGAAGTCATTACAGTAAGCACAAAAACACCCTTGAAACGCGTCTAAATATAGTCACATTGAAAAAACAGTTCATTTGCATAAAAACATTTAAGTAAACACGAGGTGTTTATTTGGCGTTCACCACCGAGCACGTAGACCCAGAAGTGTTCATAGTCGGGGCCTTGTGTAATTTCTAATTAGCAAGAACTGCTACAAATTTACTGCAGCGAGATCTTCAGTATTTCCCTTTCACGGTTAAATTTAGCCAATGTGTTAAAGGTCTCATATTTCTGATTTAGAGACGCGATACATTGCTATACCGGATTATTGCTGGATTATTGCTTACAAATACGATCTTTGCTTCAGGGAAAAAAATATCCACAAAAATAATCTAGATATCTTGCAGTTTTCACATTACAGAACCCATATGGGGCCCATTATTCTGTATGGGGGGGCTATATGGGGCCCATTATTCTGTACAAAAGACTGGGGGCCCATTATACTGTATGGAGGGCTATATGGGGCCCATTATTCTGTATGGAGGACTATGTGGGGCCTATTATTCTGTATGGAGGACTATGTGGGGCCCATTATTCTGTATGGAGGGCTATGTGGGGCCCATTATTCTGTATGGAGGGCTATGTGGGGCCCATTATTCTGTATGGAGGACTATGTGGGGCTATTATTCTGTATGGAGGGCTATGTGGGGCCCATTATTCTGTATGGAGGACTATATGGAGCCCATTATTCTGTATGGAGGACCATGTGGGGCTATTTTTCTGTATGGAGAGCTATGTGGAGCACATTATTCTGTATGGAGGGCTATGTGGAGCACATTATTCTGTATGGGGGGCTATGTGGGGCCCATTATTCTGTATGGAGGGCTATGTGGGGCCCATTATTCTATATGGAGGGCTAAGTGAGGCCCATTATTCTGTATGGAGGGCTATGTGGTGCCCATTATTCTGTATGGAGGGCTATGTGGCGCACATTATTCTGTATGGAGGGCTATGTGGGGCCCATTATTTTGTATGGAGGGCTAAGTGAGGCCCATTATTCTATATGGAGTACTATGTGGTGCCCATTATTCTGTATGGAGGGCTATGTGGCGCACATTATTCTGTATGGAGGGCTATGTGGGGCCCATTATTCTGTATGGAGAGCTATATGGGGCCCATTATACTGTATGGAGAGCTATATGGGGCCCATTATACTGTATGGAGGGCTATGTGGGGCCCATTATTCTGTATGGAGGGTTATGTGGGGCCCATTATTCTGTATGGAGGGCTATGTGGGGCCCATTATTCTGTATGGAGGGCTATGTGGGGCCCATTAGTCTGTATGGAGGGCTATGTGGGGCCCATTATTCTGTATGGAGAGCTATGTGGGGCCCATTATACTGTATGGAGAGCTATATGGGGCCCATTATACTGTATGGAGAGCTATATGGGGCCCATTATTCTGTATGGAGGGCTATGTGGGGCCCATTATACTGTATAGAGAGGTATGTGGGCCCATTATACTGTATAGAGAGCTATGTGGGGCCCAGTATTCTGTACGGAGGGCTATGTGGGGCCCATTATTCTGTATGGAGGGCAATGTGGGGCCCATTATTCTGTATGGAGGGCAATGTGGGGCCCATTATTCTGTATGGAGGGCTATGTGGGGCCCATTATTCTGTATGGAGGGCTATGTGGGGCCCATTATTCTGTATGGAGGACTATGTGGGGCTATTATTCTGTATGGAGGGCTATGTGGGGCCCATTATTCTGTATGGAGGACTATATGGGGCCCATTATTCTGTATGGAGGACCATGTGGGGCTATTTTTCTGTATGGAGAGCTATATGGGGCCCATTATACTGTATGGAGAGCTATATGGGGCCCATTATTCTGTATGGAGGGCTATGTGGGGCCCATTATACTGTATAGAGAGGTATGTGGGCCCATTATACTGTATAGAGAGCTATGTGGGGCCCAGTATTCTGTACGGAGGGCTATGTGGGGCACTGAGCAGCACTGAGAACAGGAAATCAGGAGAAGTGCTGGGTGTTATTTATATTGATTGACTATTCTAACGAAAGATCTTCAATATAAAAGTAGTGGAACAATCCTTTAACCTCAGTTTTATTTCATTGTTATGTGCATTTCTCAGTTTAATCACACATATCCAGGAAGTATTACAAAGGTCAAATAAAAAGCTAAAGTGAGATGTTCCAGAATTGTTATTTTACCAGCAATACAAGAAGGTAAAGGGGATACTTATTTCAAAAACAGATCCCCTTTCGAGTCTAGCAGCTGATAGAGCCTTATATTATTTCAGCCAAAGATTAGTTATAGAGGATCTCTCACCAGATCAAGTGTCCAGTTTTTGCTCTTATTTTATTTAAGGTTCTCCCCTGAAAATTCTCCTTTTTTTCTTTTTGTTAAAAATCCACCATACAGAGATATGGGCCTATTTATTAATTTCTATGGTCTTTACAAGTGGGTGTAACTAAACAGCTCCTCGGGGGCGTGTCTTTAGGCTGCTCTTCATTAGTGAGAGCACCGCCCCCTTGGTACAAACCATAAATATCAGCACTAAATAGGCCAGTATTTCTGGATTGGCAGATTTAAAAACATAAAAGAAGAAAACAGAATATAATAAAAGCCAAAACCTCTCACTTTTTACCCGGTAACAGGTCCCCTTTTAAGTTTCTGGGAATACAAGTAAAATCAGAGTAAATTTCTTATTTTTAGAAAATAAACATTGGAGGGAAGAACAAAGCTCAGCAAACTTGTAAAAGCAGCTATGTGCCCAGACCAGCTGTGTCCTCACTACTCGGCAATAAAAATGTCATTATAGTCTCTCCGTTATTTAGGGACATATCCTGAGAGGGGCGAACGCCAATGAGCATTAGGTGAATTTCAATATTTTTTTTTTATTAATTTGTTATTGAGTTATTAAACCCCAAATGGTACAGCGCAGGGTTAAAACGAAAAAAATAATTTGCAAATATGGATCTGTCTACACCACTTGAGACTATCTAGCTACAAAGTTGAGTAGTAAACTCTGAATTGGATACTGATCTTAATTATATCCTGTATTGTACTTCAGAGCTGCATTCACAAATTTATGAAAATCTCTCTGCTTTCCTTACCAACTTAAAGTCCACGCAGCGTCTGTTTTCAGTAACATATAGGGTCAGGAAATGTCATCTTCACAGTAATCTGCTTTAGGAATGTTACAGGGGTTGTCAGGGTGTAACGGAAACATAGGATACGTACTAAAATGTATGTACACAGTGACTGCTCCAGCAGAATAGTGAGTGCAGCTCTGGAGTATAATACAGGATGTAACTCATGATCAATAATGTAATGTATGTACACAGTGATTGCACCAGCAGAATAGTGAGTGCAGCTCTGGAGTATAATACAGAATGTAACTCAGGATCAATAATGTAATGTATGTACACGGTGACTGCACCAGCAGAATAGTGAGTGCAGCTCTGGAGTATAATACAGGATGTAACTCAGGATCAATAATGTAATGTATGTACACAGTGACTGCACCAGCAGAATAGTGAGTGCAGCTCTGGAGTATAATACAGAATGTAACTCAGGATCAATAATGTAATGTTTGTACACAGTGACTGCACCAGCAGAATAGTGAGTGCAGCTCTGGAGTATAATACAGGATGTAACACTGGATCCGTAGAGGATAAGAGATGTAATGTATGTACACAGTGACTTCACCAGAAGAATAGTGAGTTCAGCTCTGGAGTATAATACAGGATGACAGGATGTTACTCAGGATCAGTACAGGATAAGTAATCAGTAATGTATGAAGACAGTGACTGCACCAGCAGAATGAGTGCTGAATGAGCTCTGAAGTACAATACAGGATGTAATGAAAGATCAGGACAGAATAATGTCTGTACGCAGTGACTGCACCAGCAGAATAGTGAGTGCAGCTCCCGAGTATAATACAGGAGGTAACTCAGGATCAGTACAGGATCAGTAATGTAATGTATGTACACAGTGACTGCACCAGCAGAATATTGAGTGCAGCTTTGGAGCCTAATACAGGAGGTAACTCAGGATCAGTACAGGATCAGTAATGTAATGTATGTACAGAGTGACTGCACCAGCAGAATAGTGAGTGCAGCTCTGGAGCATAATACAGGAGGTAACTAAGGATCAGTACAGGATAAGTAATGTAATGTATGTATACAGTGACTGCACCAGCAGAATAGTGAGTGCAGCTCTGGAGCATAATACAGGAGGTAACTCAGGATTGCTAATAACATAAGCAATATAATATTTGTACAGACTTACTGTAAGATGAAACTGAAAGGTAATCATACACTTTAATAAGGTTTCTTGTATAACACTTTAATTACAACAGTAGTTTCCAGTGGCACTGCAAGAGGGAAGTAGATGTCACAGAGGCCCATATACTTTACAGGGTGCATATAAAGGATGGGCCATGTGGATGACATATGTAGCTCGTCACAGACATGAACACTTCACTAATATTATAGTTATAGTTCCTGAATGGTTACACAACATCAGGAACCAGAAGGCTCAGGATGAACAGATATCATCGTCGCTGACCTTCTCAGCAGTGTATACTTATGTATCCAGGCAGCTTGTGTTGTATCGAAGGATAAAAACGACACCGTGACCATACAAATAGGAATCAGGAAGGCACAGGAGGAAGCCTGAAATAACAGCGCGCACTGTCCACGGACTGTTCCTACAAGTCTCCTGGAGGACACGCTGAAAATGGCGAATACTTTCCTAAACGCTGCCGCTGTGATGGGGAGCAACAGATGTTGGAGACAGGAAGCGGCAGTGACAAATAAAAAGGATATAAGCCTGAAATCGTGAGCCTCACTTCCTGCCAGTAATTCCACAGCGTGATACAAGCGGAGCTCCGCTACTAATTCAGCTCTGCTACTCCAGGTCAGATCGCCTTTACACAGTGTAGCCAGAGGTCGGGAGGGAGAGGTGGATTGTGGACGAGAGGCAAATACAGGACCCAACATAGTGCACAACCCTGAACATCAGTGGTCCCCAACCTTCCTGACCTTGCATTCAGCCACATTCAGCTCTTGGAGAGGGTTGCGAGCCACATTCAGCTCTTAGAGGGGGTCGCGAGCCACATTCAGCTCTTAGAGGGGCTCACAAGCCACATTCAGCTCTTAGAGGGGCTCGCAAGCTACATTCAGCTCTTAGAGGGGGTCGCGAGCCACATTCAGCTCTTAGAGGGGCTCGCAAGCTACATTCAGCTCTTAGAGGGGCTCGCAAGCCAAATTCAGCTCTTAGAGGGGGTCGCGAGCCACATTCAGCTCTTAGAGGGGCTCGCAAGCTACATTCAGCTCTTAGAGGGGGTCGCAAGCCACATTCAGCTCTTAGAGGGGGTCGCGAGCCACATTCAGCTCTTAGAGGGGCTCGCAAGCTACATTCAGCTCTTAGAGGGGCTCGCAAGCCACATTCAGCTCTTAGAGGGGCTCGCAAGCCACATTCAGCTCTTAGAGGGGCTCGCAAGCCACATTCAGCTCTTAGAGCATCTCAAGCCACATTCAGCTCTTAGAGGGGCTCGCAAGCTACATTCAGCTCTTAGAGGGGCTCGCAAGCTACATTCAGCTCTTAGAAAGGGTTGCGAGCCAAATTCACATTCCTGGTTTCTGACCCCTTCCTGTTATATATGTCCTCCTCCTGGTATGTATATCCCTTTCTTGGTCCCCTCCTGACAAATTTGTCTGCTGCTGCTGCAAAAAAAAATGTTTTAGTCACCCTCCCTGGTTCCCATGTTGCACGGCGTCCTGTCTAAGCCGCGATGCATTTCAGCTGGATGTGTGCCTCCGACTCACATCCAACTGAAGCAAAGCAGGGATTGGGGTCAGTAGGCCCCCACCACCCCCGGCGCTGGTCTTTAGCTCACCGAGCGCTTACCTGTCCCCGCCAGCTGTTGTGTCCTCATCTCCTCCACGGCTCTGTTACTGCAGCAGTGTGATGAGGTCGCAGAGTGATGACCTCATCATGTCGCTGCACACTGGGCCGTGGAATGACGCACAGGCCCTGCGCTTCTCCACTGACCCTGTCTAGAGTCTAGGCATATGATTATAGTGCCGAACTGACACAACCAGCCCCCTCTGCTGCGGCTGTGACTGGGGACTATTGAAGAGGGGGGCCCGGCCGGCCCAGAGTTTAATAAAGCTAAGTAATCACCCTGGACCCGGCCAAGACCCCCTTTTCACTGGGCCCCATACGTCAGTCATGGTTGGAATGCTTTGACGGAGGCCCTGGTCCCA